>NW_015151141.1:244667-251576 GCF_000732505.1 Cyprinodon variegatus
ATATAACACAATTTCATTCAATATATATAATTAGGGGGTCCCCGCTCCATCTCGCCATCAGTTTGGGGGTCCTTGTCCTGGAAAACGTTGAAGACCCATGCTCTGGAGAATTGGGACACACTACACACTCATACCCATCAGTGGGAATTTAAGTACATAAGGGCAGTGATGGGAGTACTAAGCTAGGGTCCAAGGCTGAGGCTCATGCACCTGCAGGTTTAGATCAAAGATACTGCCTCAGATACTATCAGTAAGTAAATTATAAATACCAACAGGCAAATAATGTCATTCTTTGTATTTATAAACCCACCAGGGCATTATTTTAAAAAATCTGTTTTGATCAGAGTGTATAATATTTATTCCATTTGACAATCATGCACTAGTTTGTGTCTAACTGAAATATTACATTTCTCTAAAATCCACTAAAAACAGCTCAAGAGGTTGAAATACCTTTGAAAAACCGTAAAATCTGTTATTTTCTTCGATTAGTTTAGTTTAGCTTTGAACAAAAGAAGAGGAGGAAGAGAAAAACATATTTTTGTCTCTGAGCAGTTGGTTTTAAATTCTCAGCCTGACTCTGGAGAAATAAAACGAGGGAAAACAAAGCAAAACTTTTTTACCTCTTGGCAGTTTTTGGCAAATGATAAAAAAGTGACCAGTAGGTCGAGGCAGATTTCGGTTGACAGTCATGCAGGGATGAAAATAACAGGCTGCATACGTTTACTTTGGCTGTTTCAAAGGTTTGGGGCAACATGCTGGCAGAGCTGCCGATGCCCATGTTCATGCATTCATCCACAGCGCTGAGGCCTGTCACCGAGGCAGACTTCAAAGGACATTCACCAACCCACAACCGCTTTGGCAAACAATACAAAATAAATATTTCCAAAAGTATTGATCATACAAAGGTTTTCTAATATCACTCATCTCCTATAATGTATTCAAATGGTAGATTCTATCCATATTTATTTGCTTCTTGTTTACATTCTGGTAATATTTTACTGTAGCCCTCACTTAAGCTATGTTTGTAAATCAGTGAATTTTGGGTTCTTTGCTTCAGTATACCTTCTTTCTATTTAATTTAAATCTCTCTCTGATACTTTTGGATCAAACAGCATTAGACAATAGTAAAAGAAATTACACGACACAACATGTAAAGTAGACCAATATAACAAATGGAATGAAAGCAAAGTCCTTCAGCTAAGAACAAAGTGTAATATTTTGAAATGGCTGGAGCCATGGATGTCTCCTCATCTGATGCAATGATGTGATGATGTGTGTGGCAGACTGGAGTTGTATAAAATGTTTCTCTAACTGTGATTCGGGGCTGCTTCACGAGATGTGAGCCCAGTTGGTAAGCAGCTACCTTCTGTAACCCTAAGCAACTTCTCTAATCTGAGTCAGATTACAATTTCTATCAAAATCTGTTGTCATATCTCATGGTTATTTAATAACTATACGTTATGAAGTGTTATTTAAAGAGTTTGTCCCGAGTGATCTCTTTTAAGGAAAAAGAACTAGAGAGGGAAAGCTTCAAGGAGGAGACACAGAGCTTTCCTTTTAATACTGTAGAATATTTTTGTGCAACTTCCAAATTCTTCAATACAGTAACTTTCCACATTAGAACAGTTATCCTGTGACCATAAAACAACATAAAAACAAGCACTTCTGATGCCGGTCAAACAGATATCCATCTAGCCACACTGCTCTCACAAGGTGGCTGGTGAAGGGGAACCAGCACTATGTCACAGATCTGTTACATTTTTAAAAAAATATATACTGACTAACACATAAGAGTGAAAAAAGAAAAAAAAAATAATATTTTAATGATGTTAGCATGAATGTGGTTTACTGTAGCTCCTCTGTCAAACTTCAAAATAAATATTTTGCTTGTTTTTGGCAAACATGTGCCACCTCAAGCAACAAAAACAGTTGACCACAGTGTATGGCAGGTAGTTTTAACATTTAATAACTGGACTGAATATGTATTTTAAAAAATCCTCTACAGTAAAAAATCAACACATCTGAATAACAGTAATCTTCTCTAAAATAAACATTTTAGATATCTTAAATGTAATCCTTACAAGAATAAATCATGTCACTTTTCCATTCATGTTTCCAAATATCTAAAATAAGATTCCTCTTATTTAGAATAAAAATTTATATACAGATGAATTCTTAATTCCAAGAATTAACTCCAGTTTCAGATAATAAAACCATAATTTATAATTGAACTCTATTGATCTCCCACTGGAGAAATGTACCTCTGCATTCAATCCATCCTCTTGGGGAGCAGTGGGATGCCATTGTGTGGCTCCCTGGGGAGCAGTGTGGGGTAAAGGGTCTTGCTCAGGGACCCAGATTGCAGGCTGTGGGGATCGAACCGGGAACTTGCAACCTTCTCAGAGCACCAGCGCACTGCTTTAGCCACTCACCCCTCAATCTAAATCTAAATTGACTTAATAACATTTTATGTAATTTGAGATGTCAATAATAAAATGAGTAAAAGTAAGAACATTTTATGTTGATGATTATTTTACCCTGTTTGTTTTATATCTTACTCACAGCTCAGCTTCCTTAAGATGAAATGTCTGCATGTTTGGGTTTCATTTATTTCTTGACTCTTATTCTTAATAATATAAACTTGTTGAAAATTGAACAGAAATACTTGTGTCCTTTCTGAGCATCACATGCCCTCTCTATCTCGGACATGTGATGATGGGTTACATGCCTGCATATACTGAGGAATGAGTGACGGTTGGACATGCAGATTGTCAGATCACACCTCCACTCTCAGCGCACACAGCTCAGGGCCTCGCCAGCTTACATAATCCTCCGATCTGTGTTGTGCTGGAGCAGGGCCAGCGGTGGGTTGACAAACACACAGAGCTGGAAATGAGACGGCTGCGCTCTGTTCCAGGACTCAGAGAGTGGTGACGACAACTCCTTCTACAAAAAAACTTCCAAAGCACTATTTAAGGTCAAAAGTTTACACAAAGCAGCTTTAAAATTCAGTTTTTAATTACTGTTAATAGAGTTAATAACGCCTCCTATGTCTCAGCTCCTTTATTAAAGCATATGTTTTTGTTTCAATAACACAAATCAGGGAGATGTTTTCGTTTCTCTCCCATTTCGGTCACACATCACTCTCCAACCATCCGCTGACCCTCCAGCCGTCTGTCTGCTGAGGGGGAAGGCCCTCTCGCAGTGTCCCCATTGGCAGTTCTTTTCAGCTTCATGGTGTCCCGTTGCTGAGCTTGGATCTGCTACAAAAAGCCATCTGCCCACTGTGATCGCCCACCTAAGTGTCTTAATTAGGCCTCATTGGCTTTGTTCTATGAGCTCCAGTGTTTATGGAATCAGAAACAAAAGAAAAGACAGCAGAGCTAATTGCGCTAACCGTTGTTTTTTAAGGTCTGACCGTTACCTGATCAAACATGATTCTTCTTCTCAAAAGGAGGATTTAATTATAACTGTGGCCTTTTTTTTTTTTTAACCAGGAACTCCATGGCTTCTCTATCTGCTGGTCCAGAGCGATGCTGTTCTGCTTAGCATACAGTGCAGTGCTGCTACTCACTTCTAGAAGCACTAAATCTGGAAGTTTACTGTCTATCACCCCTAGTGGCTAAATGTTACACAGTATTACACATCTACCATAGATAAGAGCAAACACAAAGTGTTTTTTCTTGTTTAACCTTTGATCATTCACATTCATTATATGGTGCTGAATAAACACACTGCTCTACTTTTAACTAAAGTACAATTGTTCAGTTAAATCTGTACATACTTAGTTTTGCAAACTCAAAATATTTTCTTCCTAACGGCACAGAAGAATAAAAACTGTGTAGAACGTAGATAATGTATGATATTTGTCAATCCAAGATGCCACTGTTTGCTGCTTTTCTCTAACTCTGATGCGTATTGCTTCCCCCCTCAAAGCATTTTTGCTGCATGAAAGACCAATAAAATTGGGTCCTGAATCACACAGTCAATGGCTGAAAGAAACAGACCTTTGTGTTACATCATTTTTATTGGGCAACAGAAAGTTCTGAATTAGTTTTTAGAAATGTAAACAAAATTCAAACAAGAATGGGAATAGAGTGAAAGCGTTCAGCTGAATTTATTTTTGGCAGATGGATTAGGCTCACCACTTTTTCCATCCTTGGAATTGTCGTTTATAATTTTCCTAAAGAAGAGATTTTCTTTAACTAAATAATAAAACTCATATGGGATGATCACCTGATAGGTAATTGATGGGGCTGATAAATGTATCAAGTCTGATTTAGTGTCAGAAGAAAAAAGAAATAAAACGAAACAAGAAAACAAAAAACAATCTCTATTCTGCTTGAAATATTTTGAAACTTTTCATGTTGACTTGTTGCTTTTAAAAAAGATTCATTTATGTCGACATCAGAGAAGCAGCTTTGTAGAAGACCTTGTTGCTGCTGCAGAGTTCTTTATGTATCTATAAGGTGAAATATGTAATTTACACATTCCCCTTTCTCTATAGCTGTATATATATATATATATATATATATNTATATATATATATATATATATATATATATATATATATATATATATATACTTCAACTCTCTGCAGCAAAGTCATTAACATTAGACCAAGAACATGTGTGAAGTGGATTTTTTGAGAGGATTAGGATCTTTATCACTTAAACTTCACTTTCTCATTGCAAAAAGTGTCCATCTAACCAAGTTTCATAATTATATCCAACCAAAAAGATGTTGTTTTCAGATTGAAATACTGAGTATACAGTAGGGAGATTCTGTTACATTATTGATCTTTAAAATAGGTGCAATAATCTAGTGCAGTAAGAAAGCTGTACTCCGTAAGACTTTCGGAAATCATGATTAATAATTTAAAACAAGGTATAATTGTACCCTAGCTGATACCTGGAATTGGATCGGAACATTGACTCATCTTTGACTCACTGATACAATAATCATGTAAAACTGAAAACTTCTCTTTTCTTTGGCTTTTTGCTGACCATCACCCAAAAAGCAAACCGCAAAAACGGAATTCTAAGTAAGTCAATTTTTCATGAAATAAATTTATTTTCCTTTATTTTGAGCAGGTAAGACAATTTTTCAATAGTATAAGATTGCTTGTTTAAATAAGAAAGAAAAAAACTATTGTTATTTTTCCGAGCATTATCTCTACTTAATTATTTTAAGGGCAACAATAGTATTTCCATTTGCAGGTCATCTTACCCATCTGCTCAAATGATGTTCAAATAGACCTTACTTAGTTCTAGATCAGGTTTTATCACAAATCCCTTTGACTACTCCAAAGCATTGAGCGTTTATGTAGAGCAGGTAAAAAAGATTTTCGAATACATAATTATTTATTAATTAGATATTATGACATTAAAATAAAATAATGCAGTAGTTTCTTAGTTTAAATGTAAATCATGTCATTCCCTTGGCAAATTGTTTTGCCTACCTGCTCAAAAATGTAAAATTTTTCGATAAAAAGTTAGATTACACTTTTTGCTTTAAAGGTCACAATCTCAGGCTGTATTAAAAGATTGTACAAACGGCTGCCTGTCTTTGTATTTTATGATCAATAAGTTAATGTTGCATCCAGCACTTATTGTTTATAAAGTGCTTTAGAAATAAAGTTTTTCCGTAAAAATTCAAAAAATATCCACTGGACTTGGTTTCCAAGATTTTTAACTTGGAAATCTTGGAAACCAAGTCCAGTGGATATTTTTTGAATTTTTAATGAATGACCTGGATGACTGAGAATCTTCATCAGCATTTAGAAATAAAGGAGGAATTGAACAGAAAATTAGGTTCCAAGAAATTCATTTGAGGAATATTTTCAAACCGTTCACTTTTTGCAGTGTGAGCAGAATGTAAACACGTCTCTGTTTTTATCATACTAAAAAAAAAGTACAAATGCAGTCAGAAGATGAAGCAGATAAAAAAGGGAAAACAATGGAAGATGGAGGACATTTAAAAATGTGTTTTTTGACATTTTACTTGAAAGAAAAATACTTAACTTAAAACGTAAATGAGTGTCAGCAGGGGAGAAGTTGAAATATCTTTATACATATCTGCAAAACTATTAAATATAAACACATTTTTAAATAAACTACTAAAATCTATTTAACATCCTTTACTGCTTGTGATATGCGCAACAACAAAGTTGAAATGAATCTGATCTAATCTCAGATCTGCAATTAAATATTTAGGGATGGAGGTAAAAAAATCTTCCTATCATGTAGAAAAGCTTTAAAAGTCAAATGTTACACCACAGATGAACTGGGGTAATTTTTTCTGATCTCTCAAGGCCTGATTGATCCTTCATTTGTCACACTCAGATCCAAAAGTACCTCTAACTGCTCTTTTTTTCTGCCCCCCCATCTTTCTTCTCCTCCCAGTCTTTGTCTCCGC
The DNA here is from genome assembly GCF_000732505.1 of Cyprinodon variegatus. Classification (NCBI taxonomy): domain Eukaryota; kingdom Metazoa; phylum Chordata; class Actinopteri; order Cyprinodontiformes; family Cyprinodontidae; genus Cyprinodon; species Cyprinodon variegatus. The sequence goes on from NW_015151141.1 coordinate 251,085, forward strand.
ATTCATTACGACCATGTGACAGGTTCCAGACGGATCGAGAGAGGAAAACAATGTGTTGTGACCCTCAGTACCGCCCTCCAGCTCAGCGCCTGGCTTCAACTCCTACTCCCAGCAGGCCGGGAGGAGAGGAGAGGGGTGGGGAGGGAGGCCAGACCACCCCCTCCACCATCACTACCACCAGAATCAATTGCTCTTCGACACCATACAAACGATCCACTGTAGTCCATGCATCACAACACTGGGCACCACCAACAATGACCGGCCATGTGGCTGAGATGAGAGAGGGAGCAAAGAACAAGATGGAGAGTTGAAGAAATGCAACTGAGGAGAGAAACAGGAACCAAATCAACGATTACTTCAAGGCTTTAGCAGACCCCCTTCATGTACATCATACATTATATGAGGCCACTGCGATCAGTAAAACATTTATACAAAAAATTGTCTTGAAATTTTTAAGATTTTATTTTATTTCTAATTTTTATTCATGCTAAA
>NW_015151141.1:252811-279483 GCF_000732505.1 Cyprinodon variegatus
CTCTCTACTGTCGCTACAAGCATGCTCATTGTGAGGGATTGCATTTGAGTCAATGAGTCGATGCAATCAACTGGTTTTCCTTAGACAGAAAACTTTGAATCAATTTGACTGAATGATCTGGTGAACTGGTCCTTGAGATGACATTTGTTGTGAATAGGCACTATATAAATAAACTGAAATGAACTTAATTGAAAAAATTATGTCTCTATGCAAAAACTAATTTTCAGACCACTGGATTAACTTACATTTTAACTTCTGCAGTGAGGCGAGGCATTTTGTTTCACTGCATTCGACTGCAAATAATTGGTTATCACCTGACAAATATAGATTCATTTACTTAGCTTAGCTTATTTTAAGAGTTGATTTTTTATTTGAAATGTTAAACTTAAACAAAATTAACGCTATTAAAGAAATCTTGTAGTGAAATTCTTTTGCTGAATGAATAGGTCCTTTCAGTGGTTTTCAATACCTTCCCCCCCTTCTTTTGCAGTGTATGTCAGCTGAGCTGTTGCAATCAACACCTTAGATTACAGATAATAGAGTTGGGATTGTTTTTTAGTGCCTAGTCTTGTTTCTCTCCTAGACATAGCTATGGGCTGAGCTTTTAATGTGACTTACTGGATGTGCTCTCTTTCATCCCTTTGACACGAAAATTGACTCAGAGCTTGTCTGATTAAGTGTTTCTTTTTTTCAGACAAATTCACCCATGGAGCTAATTTACCGTTAAATTTTCTAACATAGAAATTATTTATGGATCAGTCCTTCTGTGATCCTTTTTTATGTATGTTTCTATCTCCTTGAACCCCAGCCAACCTCAGCAGAAGGCCTCTCACACTGAGCCTCTTTCTGGTTCTGCTGGAGGTTTCTTTCTGCTAAAAGGTAGTTTTCCTCTCCAATCTTGCTGCATGCATGCTTGGTGAGAAGCGTCAATCTAATATCTACCGGTTCTACAGTACCTGCTCATCCAGGCGAAGAGAATCCTGTAAAGTCAATGGCTCGATGCAGTCAGCTGGTTTTCCTATTTGAAAAAATCTGAATAGATGATCTGATTAAATTGTCTCTGAAAAGCGCCTTGAGAAGACATGTGTTGTAAATTATAAATATAAATCACACAAATTGAATTGAAGAGAATCAAAAGTGCCATACAGGACGTCAAGGAACTGAGTCTGAAGTTTCAAATTCCAACCTTTGCAGTTACTCCCGGGATCCAATGCCCCGCTTAACTAGGAAATAATTAAGGAACTTTTACTGTCTTTGTAAACAAAGTAGATTATGAGCATTTATTTACCAGCAATCATTTTGTTGAAATAAAAAAAATCAAAACCTTGAGCTTAAAAGCCAAATCAAAGTATTTGCTCATCACAACAAAATATAAAAGCTTTAGGAACTTTCACCCACCTACAACTTCAATGTGTAAGTACTAAAAATATACTCTATAATATCAAAGAGTACAAGGAACAGTTTAAGTACAAGGCTTAAATTATTATCTCTATATTTGACAGTTATTCTTCAGGTTTATAAAGCAGAAAATACTTTTCTTTTTCTATTTTTCTTTTACAGTATTATTCAAAACAACTGGTTAAGAATCTGTTAAAGCAGAGGTGACGGGATGGAGGGACATTTATTTTTATTAATGGTTAGTTTGGTTGAGAATGTTTTTTAATCATTAATGATGTGTGACTCAGGTCATCCTTGTCTCCTGTTAAAACTATTTTGATTTGAAACATGTAGGTGTGTAAATAAAAGAGGCAAAATAGACAATCTGCTGAGGTTTAACTGGCAAAAATTTTGAAGTGTTTGTGTTAAATGTCACAGTTTATCTAGATCTTAGATTTACTGGTTAAAAAAATCACTTAAAACTACATGAACCCAATAAAACTTTATTCATAGATCTAGTTGACACAAATAAGGCTGTCCCATCACAAACTCATTCAAAGTTCTAATTGTTTTAATTTTGCTTTGCTTCTTTCACTGTGGTTAAGAACTTAGCATGATGTTAAACAGCTGAGATCTTCTGCAGAGGTTAGATTCCAGCCCCACACTGCATAAAGGGATCTACAAATAGGTAAAATGCCCTTAATTTGAGCAGGTAAATAAAATGATCTGCCACTGCAGTATGTTTGCCCTTAAAATAAGGTCATATATCATGCAATTACAATAAGATAGTAGAAGTGTTATTACTCTTATTTTGAACTGAAATCATTTTTGCTCAATTGGCAAAATATCTTAGCAACCCACTCAAATAAAGAGAAAATATAGTTATTTCAAGAAGAAAAATGACTTGCTTATATTTCAGTGTTTGCAGTACACTGATTCTGTCCACATCCTGGGTCGTCTCTGGTCAGCCATTGCTATTTTTTTAGTGTCCAGCTCTCCTGGGAGACCAGTGGTCCCCTTTAAACCTCCCTCTTGTCCTAATAAACCCACAGAAACACACACACACACACGCAAAGACACATTCACACACGCAGTATAGGATGGCAAAATTGTGTTAATTTACAGAGCCTGTAGTATTAACCATATTATATCAAATAACTGCCACAGACAATTGGGCAGCCGGCTCTGTGACTTCGTTTTAATTGATTTTCTTACATGCTCTCAGCCGTGGATGATTTGGTTTTCCTCTGACACTATGTTTATTAAAGGCATATTGCATAAAGGAATAAATAGATATTGTTGGCTGGATTTATATGAGCTTTGAGGGAATGCAGAGGTTTGCCCCTTGTTTTAATATGAGCCAGGCTCTCAGTGCTTAGTTTGATTAAAGTCAATATATTTGTTTAACCTTTGGGCAAAAAGGATACCTTGCAGTGTGTACATGTTTGTGTGTGTGTGATGTTAGCATTCAGTTCAATGGTGTGTTTGTTCAGGAATATATAAGGCAAGGCGCTCAGTTTACAGTAATATCTACCTGTCACGGTAATAACACTCAGCTGCTTAGAAGCGCTGACTTCACTTTAATGTGCGGCGCAGTGCCACGCACCTCCGCTTTGCCAGAAACACACTTTAGTCTCTGTGTTTTCTTCAAGTGGAATCGCTCTGAGGAGACCCCAGGACCATTTCATCTTGAACATCCTTTACCAGCTGTCTCAGTCTTAAAGGCATGCTGTTCAGCCAACAAAAAAATCCCACTAATCATCTTTTTGTGTTTCAGGGCACAATATGCTGAAACAGGCAGGGTGCAAACACAGAAACACACGTGTGTGTATCAACGCACATAAACACACATATGCAGACACTGCCAGCCTGCTGCTAGCTTGTCCCCATGCCCTGGGGGAGAAAAGGGAAAGAAGGGGGGGGTGGTATAATCACTTGTTAGAGGTCTGGCCACGTCCCCAGCTCTCTTCTCTCAGGACACATCCCCCAACACTTCTGACCATTCACTAATCTGTCCCTTATTTATATCTTTCTATTTTCTCCTCAGCTCCTTCCTGGCTGTTCTTTGGCCTTTAAAGGTCCGATATCCTGTTTATTTATGCCATCAAAAGTCCAATTCTGGCACATATATGATGATAGATTTCTTTTTGCACTACAACATTTTTTCATGAAATATGACTTATTTTCTGGTGTTGCGTTTTAAGCTATTGAAATCAACGGGGTAAGCTATATGTAGCTACTTGCCAGTGAATTACTTTAACTATTTTTATTAAACATATTCTTATTGTGAGCATCAACAAGCCCATATAAAGAGCGTAAAATTCATCTGCACCCCCCACAATATAAGCATTTAGCTAAGACAGCTAAAAATTAGCATTGAGCTTGACCAGCGCCAAGTCTGATTAGCTTAGTTGTGTTTCCTGTCCATCAGTTTCCTTCACAGACGGAACTGAATTCTGTTTAAGGACTAAGCGCTTTGTGAAACTAGTTTGGTTCTGGCTTAGATTCTCAAAACTGTCCAGATGAAAGTGCAGATAACAAAGTAACACTGAATGTGTTGGTTCAAAACTTTCACATACTCACATTGACAAAGTTGTTACTAAACATGGTTATTGAAAAAATAATAATTAAATGGTCACGGACGTAACTTACATTTCTCAAAAGTAATGATAGATATAAATTCTATGAAAATGCACAAATGAAAGTGAAACACAGTTTTTCAGTCATGCTTCATCAGAATAATAAAAAAAAAAAACCTCATGAAACAGGCCTGGAAATAAATGATGTTACATCTAGAAAAGGCTGGAAATAATGCTACCAAAGGGACATGTTAAATTAAGTTGTGTCCACTAATTAGTATCACGGGTGTTTACAATCTTGTAATCAGTCCATGGGCCTACATATGGGGCTACAGGTGCTCACTGTGCTGTTTGGTGACATGATGTTTACCACACTCAACATGGACCAGAGGAAGCAAATCAAATAATTGTCTCAGGAGATTACAAAGAAATTTGTAGAGAAGTATGTTTAATGGTAAAGGCTATTAGACCATCTCCAAGCAGTTTGATGTTCCTGTGACACAGTTGCACACATTATTCAGAAAATTTAGATAGCTAACCACCCTTGACATGGCTGCAGGAGGAGAAATCAGAGAGAAAGATGTTAAGAATGGTAACAAAAAACCCAGAAGAGATTCTAGAGCAGGGGTGCTCAAGTCCAGTCCTCAAGAGCTACCATCCTGTAACTTTTAGATGCATCTCTTCTCTAACACACCTGAAATGAACTGCTCAATCCATCATTTAGCCCAGCAGAGGAAAGGTAACGAGCCACTCATTTGATTCAGGTGTGTTAAAAGTGGGGTGCATCAAAAAGTTGCAGGATAGTAGCTCTTGAGGACTGGACTTGAGCACCCCTGTTCTAGAGATTCAAAAATGAACTTGAAGCTTAATTAACATTAGATCACACCATCCATCACTGTTCAAGCCAAACATAATGGAAGACAAACCAGGAGGATTGCGTTTTTTTTTTTTTTGCCAAACTACATGTTGACAAGACACAAAGCTTCTGGGAGAATGTCCTATGGACAGGTGAGATAAAAAAGTAACAGTCAAGGCATATCAGCTCTATATTCATTCATTCATTCCTTATTGTGTCAAGGCTCAGAACAGAGGACCCAGTTTTCAAAGCACACAGAATTTTTCAATAACGTTTATTAAGTAAATGGATCTGCAGTGAACAGTGAGGACGTCTAAGGCAGGAACCTCTGCAGGGAGAGAGCAAAGGTTAGTGAACATGTCTATCTGGTGGAGGATTATAAAGAACGTTTGAGTCACTAACCTGTTCTTAAAGTTCAGTGCGTGTCCAGAGGATGAGACTGATTTCAGCTGGTCAACTGCCGACAAGATGTGAAAAACGCTGGCCAGAGAATCCCAGATGTTAAAACCCTGGAGGCTGGAGAACAGCCAGGAGATCAGAACCGAGCAGATGAAGGAGGGCAGGATAATTCAGAGGGCAAAGCCAAAGCCAGCGTCAAGGGCGTGCTCAGAAGTCCGGGCGAGGAGATCAGAGATCCGAAGAGGTACCAAAGGGAAATCCAGGACGGAATAAGTTCCAGGTTCAATAAACAGACAGAATCCAGCAGGAGTCCAAAGACAGGTTAGGAAAACAGATCAGAACGGGAAAAAGCAGGCTCAGGGGTCCAGAGGCAGACAGGTCAGGATCAGGCAATCAGAAACAACTAGATATGCTTGAAAACTATCACCAATGGCTTCAATAATCTGGCACCGATGACTGGTAGAGGGCAGGTTAAATAGAAGCTGGAGCAGGTGCATCAGATGAATGCTAATGAGAAACTGCGTGGAGCCAGGCAAGTGAATAAAGTGAGTAATCAAGCCACTCATCAGCGCCCAGATCAAGACTTATTGCTCAAATTCTCTGGTCTGGTTGAATTTCAAACCTCACCATAATGTATAAAGTTAAAAGTATAAAGTTAGAGATAAACAGCTACCAGATAGCATATAAAAACTTTTTTGTTGAGAGAGGGAGGTACAGTTAGAGGTACTGAGTATAAATTTTAAAATCTTTTGTGCCCAAAGAAATATGAAAAGAATGTGCATTTCAATAAATGGTGTTAAAGTCTGGAACAATTTCAGTGTTGAATTAAAGCAATATAAAATCATGACACTGTTTAAGAAAAGGCTTAAACTGGTATTCTTAAAAAGATGAAATTGAAACAGGGTGGTGAACATCAATGATTCTCTATTCACTGTAGATGGGTGCATATACTTTGCATTTGGTGTATTAATATGGGCTTTGGGCAATAATTGTATGATGAATGTGTGTGTAGGCACTGGGAATGTGTATGTATGCATATATGTACATATACTAGTTAATTTGCTTACTTTTGCATTTGCATAGACTAAAGTTCAATAGGAATTGGGAAGACTGTTGATGTTTAGGACTATAAAAAAGGTGAAGGTGTATGACTGAATAGGTTTCACTTCAAGGTAAAATGGTAATTTCTTACAGAACTGTCTAAAATAAAGGTATTTATTCATTCAAGCCAAAAACATTTTTTAGAGATTTAAAGCCTAAAAACTTTATTTAGCATTTTATAGCCCTTTGATTGGTTCAAGCTGTTGCTTTCCTATATATGTCCAATTATATTCTTGTAAAGGGAGTCGTAATTTGAGGTCTTAAATATGCTATTCGTTCAGATGAGTTCTGAAGTAATTCAGTTAATGATACTGCTAGATGTTAAGGGCCCCTTGAATATCATCTTTTATCTGTCACCTTGCTTTCTGCAAGTTCTAATAAAAAAAATAAAAAAACAATAATGTGAAAAATGAATCTTTTAATTTTGTAAAATATTGTGTAGAAATATGCACTCCTCATCTTGCTTTTATAAATAAGTAGGGCTGAAACAATTAATCAGATTAATCATAATTAATCGATTTATCGTAAACTGGAGTGTAGAGACTTTAAAACATGCTTTAGCTTGCATTTAAGTTTAAATTCTGTCAATATACTCTATCCAGAACTCCTCAAGGGGAAAAGTTTTAGCTTAGGTTTAAATCTGTAAAAAGTCTTCTTTAAGGAACTGGCTATCCGATTAATAATCAATTGATCGAAAAAATAATCAACAGATTAATCGATTTGCTAAATCATTTTCAGCCCTGATATAAAGTATATGTTTTTTAGGGTCAGTGTTTTTTTTTTATAACAATTTCTAACTGTTATATTAATTACTTGAGCTCCACCTTTATTGTACTCATCACTTTCAAGAATAACAAAGTAAAGGTTCCTTTCTTTATTTCCCCTCTCTGGTGCTTCATGGGGGGAACAGGCCATGCATCATTTTTCCACTGACTGATGTTCTGCTTCATTTTGTCCTTTATGCTTCAGCACCGCCCACTGAGCAGCACTGATTAAAGCCATCACAGGAAATTAAATAGCAAAGGAACAACATGTTTATCACTTTCAGGAATCAGGAAAATGCATCATTGTCTTCAATGCATTTAAATAGTATCTATACCTAAATGTTGTAATGAAATACAGCAATATGTTTGATACAGGCTGAAATGCTGCATGTCTTTAAAATGTCAATGAATTAAAGGCTAAATCCTGGTGAGGTTCAGCCTTACTTGCCTTTTTTAGTCTTATTTGTCCTTTAATTTTTTTTTTTATAAAATATTTCATAAAATAATTTTATCAGCTTTATTATTTTTTTCACCTCAACTTATCTCCTATTGCTTCCAAATTACCAGAACTATTTATTTCTATTTTCTGCTGTTCGCATGACAGGAATGAGTACCACGCAAGAGAAAATGTAAAACTTACAGCGAGTGGATTTTACTTTGACCTTAAAGAGACAATATGTAACTTATTTGGCAGTTAATTGGCAAAATTCATGTATTGCAGTTATAAATACATTTTCTTCCAAAGTCTAATTACATTCCAAGCCTTCTTGTACCTTTGAATAAGTTTATAAACACACATGTCCAGGTGCACACACCAGCTGGCGCCATTTTAAGTTGTCTCAATGTGATTACAGCCAGTGAAACGGGACAAACACGTTAGCCAACGAGTGAAGTTGGGAGATGTGGAGTCTACAAGTCATCTCCATGGCTGTTTCCAAATGTCCGCCCTACTCACTATATAGTGATTATGCCATTTTAAATGAGTGTCTGAAATTCTAGTAGATAAAAAAGTATTGGACTCGAAACTTCCCACAATGCACTTCAAAAAGTAGTGATCATCCAGAGTCACTCAACAAGCAGATATATCCCAGATTGCTCTGCAAGAGCTCTCCTTGCAAAGCATTATGGGATTTGTTGTCACAGCAGTGATAGCGGCAATAATAACAAAGATAGCGCAGAGAGAGTCAGAGTCATGTGATCAACAGGAAACGAAAAGTAGCGATCATCAACCTGAACAGCAAGTTAACTGAGTTTACTATGAAGTTCACTATATAGTCCCCGGTCTATATAGTGATTGAGAGATTGAGAGATTTAGGGTTTAGGGCGAAGTCCGGATACTGCGCTTGCCATGTATTTGTTCTACCCAGCCACTGAACCAGGTGAGTCCAATCTGCGCTATTGAATTCACTCTGCAGATTGCAAAAATCAAGAATGAAAACTGTACCATCAGGACACAAAATCTCTCGGTAACCTGTAAAAAAGGCAACGAGTGAAGCTGAAAGTAAAACTACTTTCGTATAATTAAATATATTGTTTTAGCAAAGTACTTTGTCCAAGCAAAATGTTTTCCACTTAGTCTCAGCAAAGTAGTACATGTCGATGGTGGTGTTTGGTTTGTATAAAACCTGTGTCTATTCATAATTCGATAGCCTGTCGAATCTACTTTGGGTTGACTATCCTCCCTCCTTATTGGGAATTCCCAAATATCGAAGGAGGATCTTAAAATTCCTCCAAGGCCATAGAGTTACGATAGCCTCAGGTACCAACAGAAAGAGAAGCTCAGATATTCTCATCATTTTCATCCTGGTATCATGCTGAGAATGTAGCCTGGCACTGGTATGTTCTTACCCAGTGTTCCCCCTCTTAGGCTGTATATCATAAAGAATACATAAACACCTCTCTAGAAAAAAAATCAGTCTCTAAGGCAATATATATACCGGGCCCTGTTCTCTAACTCGGAACAGAGTGGAGGAGCTGAAACAAAGAACTTTCCTTTGACAACAAAAAAAAGAATAAAGGAATGAAATTGTTAAAAAAAATTTTAAAGAAGCAATGCTAATAAGTGTAAAAAATATATAAATGTTCACCGGTTATATATACATATGTGCTGAGAGGCGCCCTACTAAATGTCGTAATATGGGGAACAAATGGCATGGAATTGAGCGGTTGTGGACCCAATCTCTCGCCATTAGATGTTCAGTGGAAGCCGTCAACAGAAGGCGCGTTTGCCTGCCAAGCTCCCTTTCTGACTGAGCTCTCTGCCTGCAGCACGCCCCGAGCTCCTCTTTGACTCAAAGGGCTCATTTCACTTCTTTTAGCCTCATTCGCATGTGCTGCTACACAGAAACCCAGCTTGCTCACAGGCTCTCTTGTGTGTTCCTGTGTGTTGGAATGGTTGTGCATTTCTGACATTTCTTGTTAATGTGTTTGCGAATATTTCTTTTTTTTTTGCATTTGCATTTACACAAGCATTTGAAGAAAAAAAATATCTGGGAAAAAAAAAAAAACTGATGCAAGGACCCTAAACACTATGTTGACTGACACATATCAGCACTGAGATGAGGTGAAGACTGGATAGCTGCTATATCAACATAAGTTTTAAAGTGTATAAGCATCAGGAGAAACTGAAGAACTGTATAAGGAGAAACCTAATGTGATATATATATATATAGTATATGCGTCTGTTCCAGAAAAAATAAGAGTATTATTTTAGATGGACCAAGTCTCACAAAACAAAAAGTGAATGATATTTAGAATATTTATTGTAGACCTAACTTGTGTAAATGCTTTACTAATTTTGAACTTTTACTTACTGGAGCGTTTTTATTTATATTCTTTTTTATGCTGCTTCACTTAAGGAACCTAAACGTTACCTCAGTTTTTGGCAGGCTATTTATTTCAGTTGCTATTGCAAACTTACTTTATGCAGTACTGTCCAAAACTGCTAATTATATAACGAGGGGGTAGTCCAGTGACAATTGACAAAAGCGTTTGCTGACAGTATTTGTATCTGTCTGTTACAGGCAAGAGAACACTATTATTCCATGTAAACTGTAAAAAAGAGATTTTCTTTCCAATGAGCAACACATTTTGTGTGAATCTATATTAGGGTTCAAATTAGTTTTAATACTGAGGCATTTTCGATTATTGCTTCAATATAAACCCATTTTCTATTTTAATAGCAATTACACATTCGTTAAAAAAATTAAAGATTTGCAAAGAATGGGTAGTTTGGTAAATAATTGTCAAAGCACACATTGATATCTCTTATACTTTGTGTTTATAGCTAAGACAAGCAAATATCCATTGATCCATCCATCTTCTTCCAATCATTCCATCAGGGTCAGGGTGGGGCCGGCGCCTATCATCAGCAGTCTATGGGCAAGAGGTTCAGTACAACCTGGACAGGTCACCAGTCTGTTGCAGGCCAAGTTATTACAGTCCTAAAACAGGTAATCGCTATCGCTATCATAGCAACTTTGTCGCTATATTAGGTGACTTTTCACCACACAAGACTAGATGCGTCAAACAACTATTGACACATCTAGCAATTCTTTTGTTTGTTGTTGAAAGCTGTCTTCCCTTCCTTTTCTTCTTTATTAAGTCACACACATCCAAACTTTCCCGTGGATCCCATCCTGTTTTACAAAGTGGCATGTAAAGTTAATGTAACGATGTTTTTTAATTAAGGTTTTCTGTTTTGATCATTTTCCATCATTTTAATACAGATTAGCAAGACGAAGTAAACTTGTTGCCACTTTTTTCCTGTCCTGACCACACTTCTATTAAAGTTCAATCTTTTATCCCCCCACAAAAGCTTTAAACATACTCTACGAGAAGTTAGAAGATTTCTGTTGTTAGTGTAACAGACTGTTCTGTGTCTGTATGTTAAAGTGGTGTCCATCCCTGTTGCCGGGGAGCGAAAGTTCGCCGGGTGTACGGCAGGGGGAGCTTGTGAGTTTGTGGTTATGTGTTGAGAGAAGAAGAAGAAATAAAACCGGAAGCGGGGTTACCGCCGAAAACTCCGACCCGTCTCTTGTCCCGTTATTGCCTATAAAGTACGTAATACGAACCCAAAACGCTCGGTTACATTAGTTTCTTCTTACAGACCCGTTTTGTGGGTTCTTGCTGGTGAACAGTTGGGACTGTTACCCATACTACTATGTATGGTTTGAGAGTTCTAATGTTAATGGTTTTTCCACTTTTTCTCTGTTTGCTCTGTAGGCGACTATCATCCAAAAAATAGTCACTGAGAATAGTCACTCTGTTCGACGCGCTGAATCCAAGGAGGAAAAATAAAGCTTTTCTGCAGTTAGGGATTTTTATTGTACTCTTTTTCTGTGAGGCTTTGTACAACAGGTAGATTTGCAGACTTATTTGCTTTAAACTTGCGGTCAACAGAAATATTGGCACCCTGCCTTAGCCTCTCTCTGAATCAAACAAACAAACAGCCTCAGAGCAGATCCAGTTGATATTAATTAGACAATCACTCAGCTCCAGACACATGCCAACAGCCACTTATAGCTCCACCCACACATGCCCATACATACCTTTAACACATGCACCCTACCCTTAGAGACATGACAAAAATGCATCCTTGCCTCTACATGCTCTATGCCGACTTGTTTGCTCCAATTGCCTTGTCACAAATGTTTGCATACCTTTATTAGCTAAAACAGAAAAGAGATTAGTAAACAATCTACTCTTTGTTCATCAGGCATTCTTTAGCAAGGAGAGTCATAACTGGCCATCCTTAAAGTTACCAGAGGGCGGTTCTACACAATTCCGTAGCATCCCTATAAAATACATGGATAAAAAAGGGAAGAGCTTCCATGCATTCATAAGGAAGTAGTGGGGAGGGAATAGGAAAAACTAAATTGGGGGTTTTAACTGATTTCGGGTTTTCAAATCTTAAATGACACAGTTAATAAGGGTAGTATAGGCCTATGGTCTTACATCCTTAATCCTTCAGTGGTATAATACTCTAAGGTTTAACATAGAGAAGGTACCCCATGATTCTTACACTAACACATTTATATAATTTGACACTATTAATATAATGATGTTAACATAATGACAAATTATATCACTGTTTTAATTGATGTTGCTTAGTTTAATGTCGCAGGCTGCAGCACAAATGTGATTAATTTGCTGATTAGTTTCTTAGCTGATTGATTCACAGCAAACCTGGAAAATAAGCTCTCAGTTAAGAAAGACCACAACAAACTGTCTGCCTTTTCCTGAAAGCACAAGCCAAAAAGGTTTTAAAAAGTTAAACCATTTTGACAGGCAGTGTAAAGCTCTGAGGCTCACTTTAAATACTGTCCAAAGGAGAACTTATTGTCTTCCCTGGAAGTCTGTTGGATTAAAGGTTAGACATTTTTTACAGCCCTGTTTCACAAAGCAGGTTTACTAAAAAAATCGATGCTTTCTTAAACTAAAATCAAGGAAACTCTGAGGTTCCCCAACCTTTGTTTCCGTAGTAACATTCTCCCTAGAGCTAACCTGACTGGAAGCAGGGAAGATAGAGCTTTTTCAAGTCAGGAGACTTGACCAAAGTGCCTTACCCTACATTCAGTCATTCACGCACACACTTACGGTGGCAAACTACATTGTAGCCAGAGCTGCCCTGGGGCTCACTGACAGAAGTGAGGCTGTTGTACACTGGGACCCTCTGACCACCGTCAGTAGTAGCAATGCAGGAAAAGTGTCTTGCCCAAGAACATAACGACACTGAAAGCCAGAGGCTTGAACAGACAACCCTCCGATTGCAGGACAAACTCCTGCACCCGACGCCACTGTTTAACTGAATGCCTTTTTACATTCATCAGTGCCATGATTATTCAAGGCCTTGGTCAGAGTCTTTTTGGTATTCTAAGTGTGTTCTTATTGCCTGATCCTGACCCGTTCTGCCTTTGGAACTCTGAGCCTTTTCCTGTTCTGATCATTTTGCCTGACCTTTCTCTGGACTCCTGCTTTATTTTGCCTGTTTACCGAACCCGGAACTGATTACTGACACAGCCCTGGATTTCCATTCTGTACCTCTTCGGATCTTTGATCTCCTGGCCTGGATTCCCGAGCATCTCCTTGAAACTGGCTTTGGCTTCACTCCTGGATTATACTGCCTTCCTTCGTCTGCTTGGAACTTTGTTCTCCGGCCTCCAGGGCTTTCAACTTCTTGGATCCTCTGGGCACCGTCCACTGCATCTTGTTGGCTGTGGAACGGCTGTGGAACAGCTGGAACCAACGTCGTTCCCTGAACATGGACTGAACTCTGAGACCATTTGTAACTCGAGTTCATAATCATCCTCCACCAGATTGAAGTAGTCACTAACCTGTGTTCTCTTCCTACAGAGGTTTCTGCCGTTTCTGACTCCCTCGCTGTTCACTGCAAATCCGATACTTTCAATAAATGCTTATTTTTTTAGATATCTGCTTTGAAAACTTTTCTGTTTGACATTGACAGTATTTCAGATATCACAAATACAGTCAAGCTGATAAATGTTAAATTGCCACCTAAAATGATTAAACATTTCTATGTATATAAAAATTTAGTTTCGAACATTCTGAAATTTTATTTCTGCTGCAGAAATGTAATTTAGAAAATATATCATGACTGTTCCAAACAAGAATGTGATTTATACCAGGAAGAATCATATTTTAGTGATCTACAAATGGAACAAATGAGAGTAGAGATCTTCTCCTAAATATCAAAACGGCCTCTCATCAAGAATTCATATAAACATACACATTAACTCAAGAAGCAATCTTCTGCTTTCTCTCTGTCTCTTTAACAAAAGCCTAACTGATGGTGAAGAAGGTGTATTTCTGGTTGTGCTGATGGAACAGATTTTGCCTCCGGTTCATATTGGGTAGTGACATTGGTTGAAAGGTTTAAATAAACTGGTTTATGCTTTTCCCCCAACAGACCTTTCATGAATGCATAATCAAAACAGCTTCTTAAAGCTGCTTTATATTTTCTTCAGATACAAGAAATCATATGGTAGATTACCCTAAATCTTTTTGTGACAATCTTCCATACAACTGAAACTAAAATGTGTTGTTACAATTACCTTACAGTGTAAGACACTTTATACGACTGACCATTTATCTATATTCTAATTTAAAACATGAATGTGACTAATTTTGACCCGTAATGATGGAATAAACGTCTCAGTCTTGGCTTGTGACTCCACAGCAGTGTCGCTGTCCTCTGGCCAGTTTCTTTGACTATCAGCCCAAGGGTCAGACCACTGAAGTGGAAGTTGAAGAGGGCTGTTTGAACGTAATAGGTTTTGACTGGCATGTGTTACATGCTCCACTGCATCATTGATTGAGTGCTTGTTTGCAAAATCACTGCTGGTTCCCCCTGTCTGGTCGGCCTGTGACACATGTGGTGTGTGGTCACTTCAGCTTGGAGAGAAGGAGACACAAGCTGCAGGTCCAGTGTGACCCAGGTGAGCAGACAGGAACATATGTCAAAGATAAGAGGCTGGAAAGGCTGAAAATAAATTGAATTTTATCTCCTCTTATGAGGAATCTCAGCAGTGGAAGAACCAGCGTCTAAATTCATTCACAAATATTAGCACTTTGCTGTTCTCTCCATGGACACCCAGCATAACACCCCTCCTCCTCCTCTTCCTCTCCTCCATTTCACTCCCTTAAACCCCCCCACCCCACCCTTCTGGATTCAGTCATGCTTTTTACAGCTTGCAGGACGTGGCAGTTGAGGGAGGCTGGTGTCAGGGGTCAATGTCACTCAGCCAGTTGCCCACCTGAGTGATGTTGTTACTTTAGAGGACTTTCTACTTTTTCATCATGTTTATACATTTTGAACATCAACAAATACACACTTATGATAAGAAAAATGGTTCGACAGCATAAAAAGTACAAACAACATGCTCTGGTTTTCATTTTAAAAAGCTTATTAACATATTTCTAACCCTTAATTTTTATAGTTGTGTTCCACCTTTCAGCTGAAGGGTTTTAGTTATTTTCCGTTATCTGTCCAAGCCTGTAACAATAATAGTTAAGTCTCTGAGTCTAAAGAAAACTCACACAGTGACGCTTTATTTTTCAACCTGTTCTAAGAGAAAGTTAAGTTGAAGATGAGAGGGATGTCTTATCCACTAATACCAATTCAGAGTGGTTCACCTCTGGTCAATTCAACGTTTTTATTAGTAATGATTACGCTGATCTATTACTTTTTAAAACACTTTCTTGCCTGTGGTTCCAGCCATAACAGGTTGCACTGAAAATGCAAAGCCAGAAAGCAGGGCTGTTGCAAGTAGGGTGGGTGGCCTTGTGCCAACCAGTGTTGGGTCAGTTGTGAACATGTCATTCAAATAAATAAAACCATTTTGTGAATGAACTGAATCAAATCACTTTCACTAACTGATTCTTGATCAGTTTTGTTACAATCAGTGCAGAGTTAAAATTACTGCAGAATCAGAGAACTGGAACTTACCCATTCTCTGACTCACTACAGTACCTGTTACTCAAAGCAAACAGCTCAGCTTGGCTGTGAATACCTAAAGAACAGTAAACCTGATCTCTGTTAACTTCACTTAGATAACCTACTAAACACAGATAGATGCTGCTGAGCAGTTATTTCCTGAGTAGTTCTCACAGGCAATGGCTCTTTTCTACCCTTTGGTTCTTTAGGAATCAGTAGTGATTTTTTTCTGGGCTTTGATAGCAATGGTTCATTCACTGACTCTATTGTAGCTTTTCGCTGCGGATGGTGAAGAAGGGATCAGATCAACTCATTAGCACTGATTTGCCGCGTTTATTTTATCCCTCTTCAAAAAAAAAAAATACTTGAAAACTAAAGGACTAGTTTATGCTCAGAAACCAGGTCGTCTTATTGTGTGTTGCAGTTAAAGGGCTGTGTATATTTCCGCAGCAGTGTGTCACAGTTAGCTTCTTGTAGGTATGACATATTTTTGATTTATGCCCAATTTTGAGCGTGGTCTGCACTATGTTATTCCACTGCAAAATGCAAGAGGGACAATCATGAACTAGCTGTGGGTCTAGATATGCCTGAGGTGCTGAGGAAGTGGAAAAACGCAAGGGGCATGTTTGTGCGACAATCGAGGGACATGAGGGGGAAAAAGAGCAGGGATCCAGGTGGAAAAAAGTTCCCAAGGTTCATGCGCAACTCGCTCTTCTAGCTAGTCCATCTTCACAAGTCGTTTTCCCCAATGGCGGTCATACAAACAAAACAAGCCAGTAAGGTACCAAACAGGAATTACGCATAGTGTAGAGCGGATGTAGATTTGACCAATCGGTGTGTCCTGTCTGCGGCACTGTTTGTGGTCACCTACAACTTTGGGGAAATGCACCAGAGTGTCTGCGGAAGGGGCGGGGGCATATTTGCGTTCACTGTGACACACACGCAGCAACCTGGTTTCTGAGTATAAATCAGCCTTAAAGCAGATAGTATATCATTATAATCAATGAATCAACTTTATTGTCAACTACAATTTACATTGCAATCGAGATTTCAGTTTCAGTACAAACCATTCATCACAATACATCACATACATTGGGGTGGGTTGGTGGGGCTGAGAGGGGGCACGGTTTTACTGAGGCCATGTGTGTCGCAGAATGCTGCCTTTGGAGTGTTCTTATGTCTTACCAGGTTCCCACCGGTTACCTGGCTTCCCATGTCCAAGGCGGTTACCTATAGCAATTCCTTTATCTCTGTGTTGAGCCACGTTGGGGAAGAGAGGAAGAGAGGGGGGGAAAAAAACTTTATTTCACATTTTATCCTTGACAGGATACAGTGTGAGATATCAAAAAACTTTAGCACAAGAAAAGCACATGTAACACGAGACATTTCAGCAGAGGGTCACATGAAGACAATCTGACATTTCAGACATTAGTTGTGTGAATGAAGAGTGCGTTCAATTTGTCCCGAAAGCTGTCCACAGGCCATTGTCCTTTATGAACAATTCTGGGCACATCCACAGATGTTCGCGGGTAGGGGAGGGAGGGAGCAGTTCTTCTGTGCCCTTTCACTATAACATCCAGGGGAGACTTTGATAAGAGGGAGGCCGAATCCAGAATCACACTTATTGTTTTGAAAGCAGGCTGCACAGGAATTTTCCATCAGTCTGAGTCTTTTCTTGCTGACTCTACGTGGCGAGTCTAATAGTCCAAATTTGTTGGGCTTTTCCACCTTGAAGCGAGCATGCACATGTCATGATTATGTTCAAAGGTCTGACCCCAAAATGCAGAAGACCAAACAGAGAGACCAGGGAAAAGTTTAAACAGGTTTATTAGGAATAATGTGATGAATCCAGTGCTGCTCTGAACACTGTCAAACTGGAACTGGGAGGTGAGGGGAAGGCACTGCGGTTAGTTCAGGCTCAGTGGGAAATTTGAATCTTGGTTTTTAATAGGAGGAAAAGGTTGCAGACTCACTTCTCCAGGAAAAGGTGTCCGTTATTGAATCCAGTCTGTGAGGATTGTACCAGAGATTGTCCTGTTTGGTGATGGGTGGACTGGGTTACTCAGACTGCGGTTGTTCCTGGGTGAATGGAGAAGCTGACTGCCGCTCTGATTTCCTGCGGTACTTGAACGGGCCGCGGTGCAGATGAAACCTTTGCTTGGTGTGTAGCTCAAACGACCTCTTGGGGAAAGTGGATCCAAACTTCCTGTTTGGAACCCCAGCTCAGTTAGAAGCTCAGTTGAACCTTCCAGAGAGAGAAGGTCCGAACAAATCCAGTTTGCAGGATGACTTCCTGCCGAGAGGCAAAGACAAAAACAAAATTAAGGCTAAGGTTGACAAAAACTCAGTTTGACTCAGAAAAACTCAGCTTGGCTAGAGTATCCAAAAACTCAGGTTAGACTCTGCTAAACTAAGCATGGCTAGAGTACCCTGTATTGGCAAACACTCTGGCGTCGAGGTAATGGCAGTCAGCAGCTTAAAAACACTCCACTGGTAATGAGGCAATGAGCTGCAGGTGTGCAGGGAGACCCAATGAGGACGGGGCACCACCTGGTGGAGGAGGAAAGGAAACACAAAAACAGACCACACCAACGGGATTCCTGACAGCACATCCAAGATATTATTCCATCTGACCTTTGATTTCAACCACCGCAGCCAGCCTGCGTTGAATCGCACCTAGCATACCGCTCATCTCCCTATCTTGCTCGTTCACAGCCTTTGTGATGGTGTCAACTGCTGCCGGCAGCCTGATCAATGCCCAAATTAGTGCCAACATCCTCTGTAATTGTAGATACATCAGGTATCCTCCAAATCCAAACAGGAGAAATCCGAGTATAATAAAACCAAAAATCTGTACATCTTCAATATCCTCCACTGACAGCATTGTGAAAAATACCATCCTCCAAGCCTTCCAGGAGTCCATGGTGTATCCCATGAAGTATGTCCTGGCAAGACAGGACAGGTCCCCCTTTCCCCTGTCTTCCAGTTAAGAAAACTTGATCAATTGCATTGAGAGACCAGCTGACCAGACCCATTGTTTGAGTTTGTGTGATATGAAGAGAGAGCTCAGAAAAGACAAGACACAGCAAAGCAGGGACAGAGCAGTGAGGTGCAGGAGCAGCAGGAAAATGCGACCGCCTCCTTCAAGAGTCAGAACAGAAGAGAATAGTTCTATTAAGATAGTCTATCATTATAATGAGAGAGTAT
The DNA here is from genome assembly GCF_000732505.1 of Cyprinodon variegatus. Classification (NCBI taxonomy): domain Eukaryota; kingdom Metazoa; phylum Chordata; class Actinopteri; order Cyprinodontiformes; family Cyprinodontidae; genus Cyprinodon; species Cyprinodon variegatus. The sequence continues at coordinate 271,550 of NW_015151141.1, forward strand.
ATCATTATTTTGAGTTCCTCTCATTATTTAAAGATAGTATCTAATTATACTGATATATGTTTTATTATTTATTTTGTGTCAGAAATGCGCTTCCATAGAACACAGACAGCCGTGCCCGTCCCAAGTTTCTAGGTGTCATCAAGCAGTGAACCCATCTACATTCCCTAATCTTCTGCTGGAAAGAAAGGAGAGGGTTTCTGACCTCACAGCTCAAAGTGGGTTCTGGGGTGATGGAAGGGCTGAGGGAAACCAAACACGGGGGCTCATGCAGCAACCCGTGGTGTACTGAAAGTAGAAGGTTGCTATAAGTTTCAGAAACCCCAAAGATTGCTTGTTAGCTCATTTTGTACAAAGTTGTCCACCTTAGAAACCCAGCCACTTACTTTGGAGCAGCTTGTTCTTCAACTCAAAACAAAACTCCAGCAGAACTAGTCGAGGGCTTCTGCTATGACCAACTGGGGGTGACAGAAAACAGAGCAAAGGCATAAACTCAGAAACACTCGTCCCAGACCGCTTTGTTTGCAGATTCAATTGTTGCAGTAGCTCCGTTATTGGCTTCATCTAAGAGAGAAACACAGCTAAACCAACAAGCTCTGAGGCGGTTTTACAATGGACGAGGTTGACTTACCTTTAGCTTCAAAGTCTGCCAAAATCTAAAAGTTCAAAGTACCTATTGTTGGCGTCTCTCCATCCAAAAGTAACCCTTTTGTTAAAGAGGTGAGAGTTTGATTAAACCATTGAAGTTTTCTGCATAAAGGCTTGCAAAGACCACAATTCTTCTCTTTCCCTCTAATTCAAGACTGAAAATCAGTCTATTCAAAATCAGTTTATTCAGCATGTAATGTCCTCCTCCTCGCCTTGGGAAGGCTTGGCAAGTAAACAGTATCTTGGCTGATTACAACGCCTTACTCTATGCAGCCCAAGGTAAGATGAACACTTTGATCTGCTATTGATTGTCTCTCTCTTCTTCCCCTCATCCCTCCTCCTCTCTGCTGTTGTTGAAGCGTCGGTGAGTCAGCCGAGGCCCAAGGCTCCGAAGCAGAAAGCAGCTGACCGCTGAGGTTAATTGACATCCTCTCAAAGGTGTAAAAATCATCATTATGTTTAATTTAAGCCAAGAAGCTGTTTACAGAGTCACACTCATATGCAATGACTTTTCTTTAGAAATCCACAGCAAACAGTCCTGAAAAGGATGTAATAAAAGGCCAAAGACCCAAGCAAAAGTTGAATCAATTAGGAGCATAACCAATAAAGACTAGAAGGGCCTGATTTTAATGCTTAGGCAGGTGAAGCCAGCATGTCAGGATCAGAAGAAAACTCTTTCTTGAGTGTAAAAGTGGATCCAAGGATGACTGGGTTTGATACGTTCCCCCTCAGATCCAAACAAGTTCCTCAAATTTACTTTTCTATCTGACCAGACCAGCTTCATGTAAGAGTTTAAAGTCACAGTAGAGCTTATTGAGATAAAAAAAAAAAAAACTAAATTACATTAAATATTACAGCTAAAATACGGTGTTTGTGTCCTCTAGGGCAATGGTTCCCAAGATGGTGGTCAGGCCCCCCTGGGGGTCACGAGACCACCAGTGGGGGATCATGAGATCTTTGCAATGTGATCCCTGAAGTGCATGGATGACTAAATATATAAAGAAACATATAAATGTGACAACAGCAAAAACATGTACTATTAAATAAGTAGCTGTAATATTTATTTATTCATTTAATACATAATTCAAATATTAATTACAAAATTAGATTGTAAAATACAGACTCAAACGCCATATTAAATATTAAGAAAGTGATGAATTAGTGAAATTTCATTTGGTTAATGACAAAATGCAAGTCAACATCTATTGTACCATACTGCAGAATCCTGCAAAATCAATGACTGGATGAAATCAGCTGGTTTTCTCTAGATGGATTGTTTTAATTAATCTGATTAAAATAGCACAATATGAATAATCTGAACTGAATTGAATTAAGAAAATGTGTTTATTCAAAATTAATGTAATGACCTCATTTTATACATATTATTAAAAATTGAAGGAAGTAATTATATATATATTTTACGGGCTTATTAGTCTATACCAGTGTTAAATTTGGGGGTTAAAGGATCAAATCTTTGGGAACCCTGTTCTAGACAATTAAGGTCCAAATAATCTGACCTGGTAGGTATGGCGGATTGAGTTTGATACATACCTTAGATTTAGAAATATATATACCAATATGACTGTTCTTGTGTGCATTAAAAGCTTCCACCTCCTCAGGCATTTGGTCGTTAGGTCATCCAGCTGCTACAGAGGTGCAGCTCTGTAGTTTAGTGTTTACAACAGTTCCATCTCCAAGAGGTCCTGTAGGAGGAACAAAGATTTAAAAAAAAAAATAATGACCATAAACCAGAAGTAAATATTTACATATTTCAGATCTCTCAAAATGTTTAAAACAATTAATTATATGCTATATCTTTTTCTGTAAAATTATAACTTTTATTCTGCACTCTACGCAGTCTCCCAATTTATTATTTTAAAGAAATCATATAATGATAATGAATTGATGAAAAGTTGTAGCTATGACCCTGATAATGAAAAATCAAAATCAAAGTCCTCTTCTTGACTCCGCTGTTAATTTAATCGAGAACCGCCACAGCTTCCTGCCTAGAGTTCTAATATTTGTTTCCCACCCTGATTGGTCTAAATTGAAATTAATAGTCAAACATTACAGAATCAGATTAACCTTCAGCTGCTACAGCAATACATTATTGCTGTAGCAGCTGAAGGTTAAAATCTGACCTAAGCACGCTATCACTTTATTTGGATTTATAGTTACACATATGCATATATATATATATATATATATGTATATATAAAAGAGTTATATGCATATATATTTATATTGCCTTGTGTTGTTGTATATATATATATAAATGTTTGTATATCTGGAGCGTGTAACAAAAGCGATTTTTCCTCTGGGATTATTAAAGCATGTCTGATTCTGATTCTGATTTTTTGATCACCTTTTGCTTCAAGATCATTTACTAATTAAAAAGCAGTTTTCTAAAGTTTATTTATCGTTCAGGTGTAGCATCATACATCATCATACAGATGGCTATGACAGAGCAGCTCAGTCTGAGTTGATTTGTTCTGTTTTGCCCATTTGCTTTCTGGGCCCCTTCTGCTCCTTGTCTGCCATACAGCACAGAATTTACCAATAAAAGCAAAAATATTGTGTTTGCAGCATTTGGAGCTTTGATGACAGCAGCCATCCAGTTGTGTGATCTTTCTGTCTGTTTGTTGTTAGATCTCCTCCTTGTGTTGAGGCTCAGGACCCCAAAGGACCCGGTCCGGATGAAGGGAGTGAGGAATCAATCAAGGCGCTAGTAGCAAAGATCTAAAGCTGAAATCTATCCAATATTTTGGTTGTTTGACACTGGAGAGTGATTTAGTGACTTCAGAGTGATAAGTGTCATGTTCCCACCCTCTGATAACCTTAATGAGAAAGTGCAGAAAGAAACACACATTCTTGTTTGTCTGTTTTATTCCTATGTTGTATGTCTTTTTTATTTCTCTCTGTTACACCACTACAGTACATGTGGTGGTGAAGGGTGGGTGGACGGGGGGGTTCTGCTGCTGCCGTGAGATGATGAAGTTTCTGGGAAAGGTGGATGTGCCATCCATTACAGGAGGTGGAAAGGTGTAGATAAATCACCTTATCAGGCCTGCCTTCTCCCCACTGAGCAGAGGGAGCAAAGCAAGGGGAAATCCATCAACCTCTACAAATGGGACATGACTCAGAGATCACTCTGGCTCTGTGCTGGTCTCTCTATACATACCTGACACCAGGTTTAACATTGTATTATGGCTCAGACCCAGCCTGCATCCAAGCCTGAATAGAGCTTACTGGAAGGAAAGTCTTAAAAATCCCCAAATAACAAATATACCATAGAATAAAGGAACTATATCGGATAATTTTAACCTTTTCAAAGTCCCCTATGTGCAAATAAGTGATAAAGTAATGCCTTTAGCTCTAAGTCGGCATTCATTTCTCATTAAATACAGTTGTCTTCTTCCAACCACTTCTGAAGGCTGACAAAGTTTGAAATCTCTTATGTCCAGAAAATAGCTTTTCATGACCTAGACTGCTGAGTGCTCCTCCTCCTGAGGATCTTTGGCAGATTAGCTGAAGAGAGCACTGTGAGCTGGTGGTCATCTATCTGTTGTAACCTTCTTAAGGACTGGCTAGAGAATCACTCATGGCTTGATGGTTTGTAGGTAAAATCATGTTCTACAAGTTTCAAGCAGTTTTCTTATTTTCTTCCTTATTAATTGCTGCTAGGATTCCAAGTTAAGCTTTTTGGTGCACATTACCCAGGTTGAAGACATTTCCCAGCCCCCACATAGCCTCAGCTACAGTACATGAAGCCTCACAGTCTGCGTCTGGAAACACATTGTCCATGATATTCACTGCAGCTCCTTATGTCAACCTTTGCCTGCTCTCCAGCTCTGTGATTCCACCAGCCTAGCCTCCCACTCCACTGTATCACCGGAAACTCTTTGCCAGAATCTCATCTGCTCCTATAGGCACTTGTTTGACCTCAAAGAGTAAACTAAGACCTCTCTGTTCATATGCTGCCTCACCAAGACCTGTGATAACAGCCATCCCCTGTTCAGAAGCCACTGAACCTCGAGAGCCCTGTTCCTGTTATTTTCTTTGTTTCTGGTTTCAAATAAATCTATCCTTTATCTACCACCTGTTGGGATCCGGAGGCTTGTCAACCTTTCTCCACCAGTGGGAGCCTGAGATCTTCCTCCTGAGGGCGCGAGCTGACTTCTGCACACCTGATTCCCATCTGCTCATTTGGAGGCTTTTAAGGAGGAGGAGTCAACTCCAAGACAAAACTCTCGCTGCCTGGAGCCTGCCTGTCTGCCCTCCGCCTCAGCCTCTGCCTCCGCCTCAGCCCTCTTCCTGCCGTTCAGCCTCTGGACCCTCAAGGTTCCCCCCCTACAGATCAGAATACCCCCTGAGCAGGTACAAAACCAGACCACCGTCAAACAGCAAGTTTCCTGGAGCCACTCTAACCGTTTCTGTCCTCCTCTAGTTGCTTCCCTCCCGTGATCGACGAACCAAGACACCATGTACATTTTCTGAAAACATTGTCAATAAACCTTTTAACTATTTTTCCTGTCTCTTGAGTGTTTCTGCATATGGGTTAGAAGACTAGACCCCAACATGACACCACCTGCTTGCAGTATTCTGCATGTGAGTCAGAGAGTTACCTCAGAATATGATGTAGCTTAAGAAGAGAGGTTTCTGTCCTGCAAATTAGCAGCTAAAATAGCCTATATTAACTTTGAGTTCAAGTTATTTTGCTCTGCCTTACATCATACTTTCCTGAGCAGAGAATGTGAGCCTTTTATTGTGTGGATGCAGTGCGGTTAAGGCAGGTACTTCATGGAGGAGGCCTATGTTGACTTTCTACAACCACTTGTTTTAAATACTACCTCAATTACTACCTTGTGACTAATTTTGATAAGGTAATAGCATTAGGAGGACATAAGGATGACTCTACAGCAATCCCTCACACTACCCATGCATGCAGGGACAGTGGAGATGAAAAAATTATCTTTAACAAGAAGAAACCACCAACAGAACCAGAAACAGGCTCGCTGTAAGCGGCCTTCTGCCGAGGCTGACTAGAGTTCAAGTTGAAAGAAGAAGACAGACTGAATGAACATAGAAGCACTGATCTATATTTTAGAAATGCTAACAGGAAACTAGCTTCACAGGTGGATCTGCCAAGGAAAGAAACTGTTAAGCAGACGAACTCCGAGACAGTTTCCATGTCAAAGAAATGAAAGAGAGCACATCCAGTCAGTCACAGTAAAAGCTGAGCAAGTATCTATCATATCTGTCTTGGAGAAAAGAGAAACTAAACATTAAAAAACAGGTCAAACCTATCTATAATCTAAGATTATACATGCAGAATGGGAGAATAGAGATAGAAAGAAACAGAATGATGAAAAGGGGTCCCTATGTCCTCCAGCAGTCTAAGCCTATAGCAGCATAACTATAGAGATAGCTCAGGATAACCCGAGCCACTCTAACTATAAGCTTTATCAAAAAGGAAAGTTTTAAGCCTACGCTTCAAAGTAGACAGGGTGTCTGCCTCATGGACTAAAACTGGTAGTTGGTTCCACAGGAGAGAAGCCAGTACAATGAGATTCTATTTTTTTTATTATTATTTTATCACTTTATTTTTCAATATGTGGATTAGCCTATAACCATTAATGAGTGTTGCATTAGTTACATGATTAGGATCTAGATAAAAATGTAGCTGATTATCTGAACAACCATTACGCATATTTCCCTCTTTATCATCCCTATCTCTGTTTCATAGAACATTTCTAAACATGTTTACATTCTTTATCTGATCCTGATAAGAGAACTCCTATTTCAGCACCATCTAGATGATTCCTTGCACACCCATTTAATTTTGCTCTGATCTTCTGCAGCTCGGCAGACGCCCTCACAGCTACTGTAAAGTATGCACCTATGGCTCCAAATACAGGGTTGCTTAGCAACAATAATGACAGTGACCTTTTAGAAATCAGTGGGATATGTCCCACCAGTCGAAGACCCCGGCTTACGGCACAGTACACTTATGGAGCGCCTGTGTGTTTACCTCAGCTCATATCCTGAGCAGGCTGACAGAGCGAGCCACACATGCACAAAAACACACCTTCATCCACCATCAGGAAAAGACATTAAGCACATTTTTGCCCTTGAGGAAACAAGGGGAGTTAACATTTTCCCCACCAGCTCTCAGTGTAGTACCTTGTCACCAACCCCCTTAAAGTAAGAGCAGTCTATTGGTATTCAGCAGCTCAGGTATCTGAGAAAGCAAAGCCTTTTAAATGTCTTTACTGCTGTTTGTTCTGTCTCTAGAGGGCATGTGTCGTACACTGGGGGTTTGAGAACAGACAAGGAGAATTGCAAATTTGTTTTGCCAGCTACATGCGCTGTGTAATTCCATGCTTGCTGCATTGTTGCAAAGATGTGTTAGATTTTACACAAACATACACAGAAAGGTGGGATGTTTTGTTTAATTCTTTGAAGCTGTGAGGTGTTTAGTTATGATTAATGCCTTCTCAACGGGATAAGCGGTATGCAAACAGGAGATATTATGTACTGCACTGTTGTTTTGTTGTTGCTGTTGGTTTTCCCTGTGAGCAGAGCAACATTAATACTTTGACCAAATATGGAAAATTAAATAAAGTAACAAGTTAGACACAAAACAAAGAGGATTACATTTTTTTGATTACAATTTTGTCCTTTTTTAACTTCATTACTTTTAAGGACAAGAAGGTTGCACTTATCCTTGGGTTTGAGGTTTCTGTTGTGTTTTTATCTTCATAATGTTTGTCTATCTTCTCTATGTGTTGCTTTTCTCATACTGCCAGCCTGCTTTGGGGGATTGAGCAGTTTTCCACTCCCTGCTCTGCTAGAATGAGTAGATGCACCTGCATCTCTCCTAATCACCCTAACTTCTCCCAGTGGTAGTCATGCCTATTAATAAATGTTTCTCTCTGTCAGTCTCCACCAGATTATCTCCTTGCCTGTATATGGGATTTGTTCCAATGATCGTATGCACCACCTTTTTTCCTGTATTCCTGAGCTCACACTGACATCACTGTATTCTCATTAGCCTAAGATTAGTCACATCATGTCTCAGTGTTTCACTCCAGCCTGTTGAGCCAATGAGTGCCATGATACAAATATGAGAAAGACAGATACTAAAACAATTGGACCACAACTTTAAACTAATAATAGCTCATTTAAAGATACAGTGTGTAATTTTCAGCGACATCTAACGCCCAGACAGCAGACCGCCTCAACATGAACACCACCCCCCCACCGCTTCTCCCCCCCAACAGTACGGC
>NW_015151141.1:280414-282208 GCF_000732505.1 Cyprinodon variegatus
GTAGGCTTGAACAAGAAGACCTGAGTGATCTGGGAGGTTGATACACTGACAACAAATAAGCTATAGAGGAGCTGATCCATTCAGTGGCTGAGAGACTAACAGAAGGATTTTAAAGTCTATTCTCTGAGCTATAGGGAGCCAGTGAAAAGACTTATGCTACGTTCACACCTAAAGCAGCAGAGGCAGCAGGGGCAGCTACAGTAGTTTACATGCAAAGTCAATGGTTGACGCGCATCAAGGCACAGCAAAACGTCACGCACTGGGTACTTGTAGGGCAAATAATAGCATACAGAAAGTCTAAAGAAATTGTCGTTTTGGTTTTGGCTTATGCAGCTGCTTCAGTAGGCAATGCAGATGCACGTCCCTTTTGTCAAACAATGGATGCCACTTCAGTTGGAAGACAATGGCAACTGCTGCACTTAAACCCTTTTCTGCAATGATTACAGAACCACTTCAGAATGGAGAAACCCACAGTAAACTCAGTAATTCTTTGCTTTATATTGGAGCCGCACTCTGTTATCAGGAAACTTTCTGCTCAAGGTTTTTTTTTTCAGTGAATAAAACTAATTAAGAAGCAACTTGCTATAATGTTTACAATGCTCTCTGCCTTTATTAAATTAAGATAAAGATAGCTTTTTCTGTTTTAGGAATTTTCGTTTTACTGACTTAATTTTAAAACAAAAAATAAAACAGATGCATTTTATTTTGAAACAGAAAATACAATAAACAAAACTGCAAAACAGTTAAAAGTGTCTGGAGCCACTGGACCACAAACATACTGTTGCCTAAAAGACCTGCAGCTGTAACTGCACAGAGTGTAAGGTTGTTCCACATAGAACTGCCTTGCTGGGAATAAATGTTAAAACTGTTTAGATCTGTTTTGCTAAAAATAATTTTATAAATATAACCCTTGCTTTTCCCTTCCTAATCATTAATCCCAGTTAAACATGACAAAATGAGAAAAGATCTACGGTTAAGCCACAAATTTCTGATGCCTGACATGAGTTCATCTTAACAGGAAACCGGCTAAATGATCACAAAAGAACCTTCTCCAGTTTGGAAATGTGGGAGAACATCCTACCTTCTCAGGGATGGTCTCATAAGTCAAGGTTTTGCATCCAAATGACAAACCTGTGTGTGTGTCCCTGTTTTAAGAAATCCTTCACAAGTGCTGAGACACCACGGCTGGGAATGTGAAGACTGTATATTTCTATTCATAATTGATGACCCGGACCCAGACAGACAGCACACTACACATGTAATATGGATTCGCTCCTGGTTTCAAATGCATGCGCTCGTCTGGACTAGACTGCGAGCCAACGCTGTGTGGAGTGGGAACGGAGAGCGGTTGGCATGCTTATAACTTAGAGACTGTGTCTGCATGAGAGAATGTCTGATGGGACAAAGTTGGCTTTTGAAAGATACCAGGAAAGGCCCAGTTTGAACTGTTGTATATTTTTGTTTTTAAGTTGTTTGTATTTCAAAAAGGTAGAAGGACAACAAATACCAGCAAAAACTTGTATTCTACCGTTTTGAACTCTTGGATGATTATTTGGAATATCAGCCTAAAACTTTATGTGTTTCTTAAAGGCAATTTCAAAGATAGAAACATAAAAAGATGTCAGCTTTAAAGTTCCACTCATTTTCCAAATACTTATTAGAATTTTACAACAACGCATTTTAAAAATATATTCTGCTTGCGTGTTCTGCTTGCAGATCTGTTGTTTTTTAGCGTAACATGTCAGCATATATATATATATATATATATATATATATATATATATATATATATAT
>NW_015151141.1:282430-288582 GCF_000732505.1 Cyprinodon variegatus
TATATATATGGCATTCATCATCAAAAAGTATGTATTTGCCATGAGAGACGAGGACTGAGACACACGACACACCGACCATGCCCAATGCCCTTTACCCCCCGCAAAATGAGAAGCTGCACACAAGAAGATGGAGGAAATGTTGCAGGCTGGGGTAATCGAGCCTTCAAATTGTCCATGGACAGCTTCTGCAGCACAACTAAAGAAGAAATAAGATCTCTGCGATTCTGGACTATAGACGAATCAATGTGACCATTAAAGATTCCTATACCCTGCCCAAATTCGATGAAGCATTGGGCTACATTGCTGGGTCTGTCTGGTTCAGCTCTCTGGACCTCCGCAGCGTTTATTTTTAGGTGAAGCTGGCAGAGGGGATAAAGCCTAATCAGAGCTTTCATCATTGGCCAAGGAGTGTGGCAATTTAAGGTAATTTAATTTGGAATGTATAAAGCCCCAGCCACCTTTGAGTGGTTGGTGGACTGGTTTCTGGTAGGCATTCCACAAAATCACACAAAATGCCAAGAAGTTGCCTTCCTTGCAGTGATAATTTCATCACCTTTTCTTTAATTTAGTTTTTGTCACAATGACAAAAATTAATTTTATTCTTAGTCATATTCAGTCATTGCCTTCCCAGTTTAGTCTTAGTCTTACTCTAAATGACGAAAATCAATTTTAGCCTTAGTCAAATTGTAATCATTTTAGTCATTTTAGTCAACACTGTCAATAATAGAACATCTCCACACACTGCTTCTCTTTTTCTCTATTTTATTTATATAACACTGTGCTGAATAAAACTTCACACATTGATTCTCTTTTTTTATATATATCACACTGTACACATTGAACCTTTTGCCGGCTTGTTTCATCATATCCACAAAGTCTTCATCCTTAAACAGGCTTCTCATCCTTCCCCAACCTCTCATTTGGCTGTGGTGACACTGTTTCAGGAATCTAGTTGGGAGGAAGAAATTTAAAACGATTAATATCCAGTGTATCAGTAGAACATCTTTCTTCTATGACAGAGAGACAGACAGATACAGGCACAGGAAGGCACCCACACACATCCACATGCATGCACGCGCGCATGCACACACACACATACACACACCCGTTCCTACTACTAGAGGCCCACTCGTTCCTGTTACTACAGGCCCACCCGTTCCTTACCTTCTTTCATATGGCAGCATGTTGGCACCTCACATGTGGCTTGAGATTTGCTTAGTTCTTCTCTGCCATGTTGAAGTCGCAGACTCTTTGGTGACGTCCTTCCTGTTGTCTTTCACTCCATACATCCAGGCGTTGTTTTCGCCCAGCTCATCCAATGAACCGTACACCAGTATCCGGGCCCCACACAATGACTGCAAAGTTAAGCTAGGAGAATAAACCCCGTGCTACTAATGATTGAGTGGTGCGAGGCGCCGTGTAGGGACAAACAGGGCAACAACGCAACCTGATACTGGCCTATGCCTCTTTAAATGGAACTCATTAGGGTTGTTGTTAACCTGGATAAACAGGTGAGCTATTTTGGTCTCTTGCATGGCTATGAGGATTGAGATAATAGCGGGAAGGAATCAACTCTATCTCTGCATTGTAGGTCTTTGAGAACTGAAACCTGCATCTCCTTTTTATTATACTGTGTGTATAATAAGATAGCTCTGATCCCTCCTACTGGATTGGCTACTGGTGTTAATGGTCATTAGGGGGTTCTGATGAGTCATTAACTCCCTTGTCAGAGTGGTTTCAGTCACATGACTTATTGAAATGTTAGTCAGGTGAGTGTGGGTGAGAGGTGAATCTTCTGGGTATTGTTTCTAAAAGTGCTTTGTAAGTAGGTGACTGGTTATGTCTAAGACCACCTCTTCTTTTGAGAAATGGTTTGTCCATGTTAACAAACATGGCTTCCTTAACCCCTTGCTTAAACCATCTTTTTTCCTTGGCAAGGTTATGTACCAAAGAATCAGAGGGATCAGAGCCACCTTCAGTCCCACCTAACTCTTTGTTACATCTACAGTGTATTGTAGATGAGAGGAGAAATGTATTTTAGTAAACTTTACATCCAGTTGCCTAAACTGAACCTTTAAAGCTCAGCAACTATTACATTTGTGAAATTAGTACATTAAAAGCTGCATATTTTTATTGCATTTGCCGGCATTATTACATCTAGGAACGTCACAACCACTCCTCTCTATTTCTCTTTTTGTCATGATCTTGGCACTGATGACTGGTTTAATGATTCATTCCATTCACCTGGCCAGTTTGGCCCTGTTTCTCATCACTGTTCATCTTCTCTGGGGGGGGTTTGTATCTCTGGAGTTGTTGCTAATTCTCACATATCCATTATTGTAAAATGTCCACAGCTGTTATTGATTTTTTATTAGACAAATATAGAGTATCTATATAGAAAAAAAAAAACATTGTACAGCACAATATTTTTATTTTACTTTTTTTTATTTATACACTTTTGTCAGGTGCACATTGTATGAACACATCTACTATAACCTTGTTTGCTATAAACACCCTAATCAAAGCATTTATTCAAAACACAAACAGAAACGTGGGGCTGCTGGTCAGCTGCGGCGGGCTCACAGGATGCTCTGGTTCTGTTTACAGTCCGATCCCGGAGGAAGGAGCAGAACCCAAACGGGAGGTTTCTCCCTGAGGTGCCCCCCAGAATTCCTAGTGAAAGAGCAGAACAGACTGAAGGGCAGGCGCCAGGCGCCGCCGAGGAACAGCAGTGTCCATGAGGGGAAATCCAACGCCGGAGTCGGAAGGCAGGTCTAAGTTTGGTAAGCCGGCAGAATCCAGGAATCTGTGAAGAGCAGATCAAACTAACAGAGCAAAAGAGGGAAAAAGCAAAAATCCTGAAGTCCCAAAAACAGAAACAGGTCAGGATCAGAGAATGAGAATGATAAAAAAAAAATCGCTAGAGCTAATCCCACAAACAGCTTGAGGAACCTCAATAGCTAGGAAACCAGGTGGAAACGATTGCCATTAATCAGCCGCTGGGGCCAATTAGACCGGTTGAGCAGGAGCAAATGAAAAAAGACAAACAATCAGCTCCAGGACCATTACAAATATACTCTATTCTATTCTGTTATCCACCTGCTCCTGCCTCTATTTAAGCTGCTTGCTCCCAGTCATCTCTACTAGTTTATTCAAGCCTTCTGTGATAGTTCTCTAGCATAACTGTTTGTTATTCTGATTGCCTGATCCAGACCAGTTCTGCCTCCAGACCTTTGAGCCTGCCTGGTACTGTTTTGGATTTGTTAGCCTGGCTTGTCTTCAGAATCTGGAACCTGGATTTGCTTCCTGACTTCAACTTCGATTTCACCGCAGGCCCTCTTCGGATCTTTGCTCTTCTGGCCTGGACATCTGTTAACCTCTTCGACATCGGCTTTGACTTCGTCTTCTGGAAAGTCCTGCGTTCCTTCGTCTGCTTGGATTCAATTGTCAGCCAGTTCAGTGGCGTTCCGTCTCCTGAAACTCTCTAGGCGGGTTCGCCTCGTGCTGTGGGTAACCATTCCACTCTTACTTCTGGTCACAGATTGAACTCAAAAACCAGGTTAGTGACTCACACGCTAGTCATCCTCCGTCAGTTTTACAGGGTCACTAAGCTGCGTTTTCCCTCTACAGAGATTCTGGCTTTTGACGCAGTAGATGCTGAGTTGAAGATCCGACATACATTATTAAATGTCTTTGTTAATCACCTCTTTGTCGACTTCTGGGTCCTTGTAGTAGGAGTTGTAGAAGTAGTAGTACTAGTGGTGGTATTAATAGTAGGAGTAGCATAGTAGGTTGTAGTAGTAGGAGGAAAATAATTACTGGTAGTAATAGTAGTAGTAGTAGTAGTAGTATTGGTAGTAGTAGTAAAGCAGTTTGTCTCATAAGTTCATCGGCCTCCCTGACATGTTTAGAAAATCCTGTTTTTGGCATTTTCCCTCTTGGTTCTCATAAAGGACCAAATAAGGAAACATTTGGAACACAGCAGCTCCCTAATAAACTATATTCTATACTTTAAAATGTAATGAGATATTTCTTCCATGATGATTTTATAATTTTAATCTTTACAACTCGTTACTTTTAGATTTTATGAAATTATGTGATTCCAATAAAATTTTTGACATCACAAATATAAATATGTAATTACAAAGTTGTGCTTATTATTTCTTATCTACCCATTTGTCCTGTTAATCATGGCTTGTCTTTGACTATGAAGATATACATTTTTATGTGTTGGTTAAAATTAACTCTAACCGAATATATGTATTTCTTAGTCCTCGACGTGGCCGACCCGGGTTCGAATCCGGCCTGTGGTCCTTTGCTGCACACTGGAAAAAATTGAATTCTAGATAAGTCATTTTTTCTTAATATAAGTGCATTTTTTCTTGAAATTAGGAGGTAAGTGTTACATTTTGCCAATGGAATAAGACAATTTACATTTAAAATAAGAAGAAATAATTGCATCGTCTTCTTTCAAGTGCATATTATCTACTTACCTTATTTTAAGAGCAAAAATACTCATTCCATTGGCGGATCATCTTACTTACCTGCACAAATTAAGGGTAAATACACTTGATTTAAGACATTTATACTTATTTCTAGATGGTTTTTGCTGTGCCTGTCTCATCCCCCTCTCTCATACCCTCTTTTCTGTCTGCCTACTGTCAGAAAAACAAGCCACTAGTGCCGTAAAAACTAAAAAAAAAAAAATGTTTTGCTGTTGCTCTTTAAGTGTGGTTTGATTGAGAGGTTTAATACACTTGTGTGGTGGCCCCTGAGTTTTGCCCTGTCTTAAAGCCCACAGAGGGCAAAGTTCATACCCGAGGTTCCCATGACAACACATGGCAGCCAACCCCCACCATTTTACCCAGAAGCTCCTTCTTGATTCTACATAATGGGTCTGACCTTTGCACCCCACCTCCTCTCTGACTGACACATAACGGAGTGTGAAGCTGTACTGGCTGCAGATTGCAGCCATGTCCACTACAACCCAGTCCAAACACATGACACACAAGGGTTAATGATCACTTCTTGTGCAGCATATGGCTTCTAAGTGAACCAGCTCCCATGCACAGGTAGCAGCATCATAGGGGTAAAATGATGACTCAGAGTAAACAAGGTCATCATCTAATGCTGTCACGGTTTTGGTTCAGACATTGGATTTATCAGCAGACCTCTCAGAAGTGGCCTGTCATCGTTATGCAGCTTCACATCACTGCAGCCAATCCAAGCACGCTCGCTTGCTGCATTATTTATCAGCACTAATCAGGAGCCCAGCGCTGGTGTGCTTGCCACCCTACTGGTAACATCACTTCCCTGACCTGACCCTGCCTGTTTCCCCACAGCATTGCCGTGTGTTTACGCTAACGTCTGCTCATTAAGCCTAACTACGCTTGGCCCGGTCCTGCTGCCTGGGCTGGAGCTGTGGGGGCTTTTTAACATGCTCTAACCCGGCACACGCGTTCCCAAGTGCAGCAGCAAGAACAGCTACGTGCTGATGTCTACAACAGGAAAACCAATGCATGTAACAAGTAAACATAGAGGTGGTTTAGTGGGAGACATGGCCTGTGTGGACCTGCGATCAGGCTCCATTATTGTTGTAATTAGCGTGGCTCAGAGGGGCCTGGGCTTCCAAACAGTGTGCAGCGACCTCCTTGCTTCTCACTCTGTTTGCAGCCAGTAAAAAAGGCAACATGGAGAGGGCAGAGGACTGGCCACGCAGCTCGACGCCTCTGCTCAGCTGCTGAAGCAAACCAGCTGTTTGTTCATTGGAAGGGCAGATCCAAACCAATTTTATTTTTTCCTATCCTATTTGGATTTTTCTAAAAAGACAAGAGCAAAGCAAAGGCCAGAAGAGGGCTTTGGTTTGCAAGATTACAGATAATATTAACACTTTTTTTACTTTTTCTGTATGACAGTAGTAATTAGATAAATCCCAAGGTTAAGAAAACAAACAAAAAAATTACATCTTTGTCTTCAGTCTTTAAGGAACCGCCCAATCACCTTACATAACGTTTGGCCCTTTCATCAAGAGGGCCGTCCCCCAGTGTGACACAAATCCCATGATCACCAATTAGCAGCACTGCTCCCTTTCTTAGAAAAAGGTAGAGCGGTGCTATCAGGCCAGAGTGAGGTGGAGGTCCCATGAAGGACAC
>NW_015151141.1:290147-330909 GCF_000732505.1 Cyprinodon variegatus
TGAATGTCAGCAGACAGCAAGAAGCCTCCCAGATCTCCAGATGCATTTGAGATATCAAAAAAGTACTCCAGAGTGTTGTTCAGCATGGGGGTGAGTAGAAAATGAAGGCTAATCATGTTTTGGGTGTTCTATTCCTTTAACAAGAGGCTGCAGCTTTACTCACTCAGAAGTGAAAGACAACTAAGACAAAGTCAATGCTTGAAGCACATCTTGGTGCAGCAAAAGGTCCTGCAGCGTGTTTGGAGCAGCAAGAGCAGTGCGTCTGAGCAGCTGAAGCAGTGCATCATGAGCTTCTGAGCATCTGACTGGCGCTAGAGTAGTAGAGTAGAGCAGCTGCTAGAGTTGAACAAATAAAAATTTTGCTGCTCGACGCGCCACATCAACGATCAGAGAAGCTAGGTTCTGGCAGGGAGACAGACACAGCACTGCTGATGCAGTTTACTATGATCATTCCTCTTAAACAGTTTATTAACGCCTAAATTAACTTAAAATGTCGTATGTGGAAAAACGCCTTTCAGTCACTGTGAACAGCAGCGGAAAACCGAGTAGAGGAGACCGGGCCAGAGGCTGCTGTTCAACAGGATTCCTAGTGACAGTTCACCGCCAGTGTATGAGGGTCTGAGCGGATCATAAAGCAAAATAAATTTGAAGTCAGGATCGTAATCTTGATGAACTGACGGCACAGATTAAGTTTTCAGGTGGACTACTTTTTACCCACTGATCACAGCACATATAGCTGCCATTGTTAGAGGCAAATAAAGATTAGGGTAGCTCCTCAGCATAGCTAGAGCAGCAAAGATGCTTCAGCAGCACATCAGAACTAAACTTGTGGAAGCATCAAAAATGAAGCAGCACGAACATTTTTGCAGCCCCTTCTGCTTGCGGTGTGATCGTACCATTACACAACTGCCTTTGGGGAGGCCCTGATTGGTGGAATAGAGATGGGATTGCTGATAGCAAGGCAGGCTAATGTTAGCATCATTTCACAAATTATGTTAATCAAGGAGAAGGGATAAAATCTAGGGGGAGAGTGCACTTTCAGACTTTTCTGGTTTCAACCAGGAGCACACATGAAAACACCCAAACCACTGTCACACTCCACACTGCTGGGCGGGTTTTCCCTCTGGCTTACCACCGACACATTTTAACAAAATAAAATCCTTATTCTGGATGATGACTGTTTTAAAAGTTCAGTTTAATGTCATCCTTTTTATGTTACTGCATGTGTTATTCTCAAGCTTAATAAAGTTTTAAATTATATGGATTATATACCACTGGGAAATGTTCAGACCACCACAAATTTTCTGAATCCAGAATCTCTGCTCATGAAATGAAACAGGCTTTCTGCTAAATGCTAAAAAACACAGTTTTCATCACAGTGAGACCCATTAAATCTGGTCATTAGCTTAAAGAATGAAATTCATTCTTTTGTAGTACTATAATAAAAGCTTTGAAATAGTAAATTCAGAGAAGCTATTTTTTTATTGGTCTGCCATGATTTAGGTTCTTTGAATTTTTTTTATCCTTTTGTATGTTTTTTTATTGTGATCTTTGAGTATTATAAGTTTGTATCACTTTTTGAATTTCTATTTTGTGGTTTGATTTTCCTTTTTAGGCTTTCATTCTTTACCTTAGGATTGTTCTGTTTCTTTCTTTTCTTGGCCATTAGTTCTGTTTGCTTATCTCTGTCAGGTGTTTCCTATTTTTTTCCTCTTGTGTGTTTCTTGGTTTTTAGTTGTTTTTGTCTTTTCTTTCACAGTCATTCTAGTATAGATACGTAGATGGATTCTGTTAGTACTGTTTTCATATTAAGTCATCTCTTTGACATCTCTTCATCTCATTATCTGTACGCGTTGATTATCATGTTACCCTTCACTGGATCCACTGTTGAATTACTCATCCCCATTTTTGAGTTCCCTTTATTTATTTTTCTTTAATTAATCACCACCTGCACACCACTCGCCTTCTAAGCATCCATCTGCATTTTGATCCTGAACAGCAACAATTAACATGATCGATTCATTTACTTTTTTTTTCAGGTTGAACAATATTTGTCATTCAAACAATAAAAAGAAAAAATATACATTATCACATGATAAAGTAAGTAAGTGAAAATCTGTCAAAGTAATGCAAGATGAAGAATTACAATATACAGTTAATATTCTAAAAAAAAATCAAGCTGTGAGATGAAGGGCTCTTAATGCTCAAATATTTCTTACTTAAAACAGGAAACAGTTCTGATTTAATATGTTAAAATAATCAAGTTTGAAAAATGTTTATCATCATTACTCTAACAGTATCCTGTCAACACGGTTCAGACTGAATCCTGCAGAAAGTGCAAATGATGTTTAAATGTTGCTCAGACCTGTTTATAATGGAAGCTTTGTTTGATAACTCTCCACTGTAGTTATTGCAGATTGTCTGTTATTTGTTCTTCATCATAAGGCAGCGGTGGGTTTTAGAAACATATAATGGAGAGTCAACATTTTGCCAAAACTATAGTTTTATTTTTCACTTCTAAAATAAAACTATTGTTCTGAGAGGCGTGGGGTTGGGGCTCGCATGCGAGCGACTGGTGGCCGGGCCTTTGCCCATGGGGCTCAGCCCAAACGGACGACGTGGGCCCGTCCTCCTGTGGACCCACCATCCGCAGAGGGATCCGTAGGGGTCAGTTGCTGAGAGGACTGGGTGGTGGTCGAGGCTTGGTGACTCGACAGCCCATTCAGCATGCACACTTTCTAGCTGTAGGAACATAGAAATTCGCATTGCTGGGTGGGAAGGAGCCTGAGCTTGTGCGTGAGGTTGAGAGGTACTGGCTGCACATAGTCGGGCTCCCTCTACGCACAGTTTGGGTTCCTGATCCCATCTCCTGGAGAGAGGTTGAATGCTCCAATTCTCTGGCATTGCCCGCGGGGAGAGGCAGCAAGCTGGGGTGGCCTTGCTCATTGCCCCCCATCTTAGTCGTCGCATGTTTGAGTTCACCACGGTGAACGAGAGAGTCGCATCCCTAAACCTTCGGCTTGGGGACAGGTCTCTCATCGTTGTCTCGGCCTATCGACCCAACATCTGTGTGGAGTACCCGGCCTTCTTGGAGTGCTTGGTAGGGGTACTAGATGGTGTTCCAACTGGGGGACTTCTACAGGGGGACTAGGCTGAGCTGTAAACTGATCACCACCTGGTGCTGAGCTGGATCCACTGGCAAGAAGCCGGTCAGACCTGGTAGGCCTAAGTGTGTTCTGAGGGTCTGTTGGGAATGCCTGGTCGATCTCTCTGTTAGTGAAAGACTCCCACCTCTGGCAAGTTTCTCCCAAATCCTAAGGGAGATTGGAGACATGGAGTCAGAGTGGTCCATGTTCTCCTCCTCCATTGCCGATATGGCCATCCGTACCTGTGGCCATAAGGTGTCTGGTGCCTACCACGGTGGCAAATGCTGAACCCAGTGGTGGCGCCCGGAAGTAAGGGATGCCGTCAACCTTAAGAAGGAGGCCTACCTGGACTTGCTAGCTAGTGGGACTCCGGAGTCAGCTGAGAGGTACCGGCAGGCTGGTCGGCCTCGAAAGCTTCTGACATACCGTCCGCCGCCTTAGGGGGAGAACGCAGTGCTTCATCAACACTGTTTACAGTGCAGGTGGGGAGCTGCTGACTTCGAATAGGGATGCTGTCCCATCGCCATGCCTTCTTGGGAGGAGGCAGAGGATGGGGGCTTAGAGCCGGACTCGCCCATAAGCCAGGCTGAAGTCACTGAGGTAATTAGAAAGCTGCTCGGTGGCAAGGCCCCGGAAGTGGTTGTGGATTTGTCCTGAGTACCTTAAGTTCTGGATGTTGTAGGACTGTCTTGGCTGAAACGTCTCATGGCAGTCGGGGACAGTACTCTGACTGGCAGCTGAGGTGGCTCAGGCATCTCTTTCGGATGCCTTCTGGTCGCCTCCCTCGAGAAGTGTTCCAGGTATGTCCCATTGGGAGGAGGCCTTGAGGAAGGCCCAGGACATGCTGGGTCCCCCCAGAGCAGCTGGAGAAAGTGTGTTTGGATCGGGAAGTCTGGGCATCTTTGCTTAGACTGCTGCCTCTGCGACCTGGCCCCGGTTAAGCGGAAGAAAATGGAAAAAAAATAAATAAATTCAAAAGGGATATCTGGATACTTACAGCTACAAAGTTTTTACTTAAACTCAGATCTCACCTCAATCTTTGCATGTAGCTATAGCTTACCCAATGTTGCTAACTTAAATACTAAATCTTTACAGTATTTATTATCCCCATAACAGCATTTTTTTATTTTTCCTGTTTCTTGGTCTGCTTTTTCTGGAAAATTTTTGAAACAAGTAGAACCAGTAGAACATCTATCCTATCCCAAAACACTTGCTGACCGCCTGGTGAGTGAACAGGAGCCGCCTTCAGCTGAAGTGATGGCAGAGGAGTGATACGTCAGCCAAACACTGGTCTCTGCTATATATTAGGGATGGAATAAGACTTTTTTTTTGTTTAAAGTTACTATTATGAGAAAGTAAAGAGATAATATTATGAGACAAAAAGTCATTTAAAAAAAAAAAAAAAGTTTAAATAGATTTCATCTAAAATCAACCAAACTGCAGCCCTAGCATTTTAACTCAAGGTGAAGAAGACTCTTTATTCTTAAAGTTTATATCAAAGTGGGTTACTTATTTAATCTCATTATATTATGCCACTATTCTCATTGCATTAAAACGTTATTGCTGTAATATTACAATTTTTTTTTTTTTACAACTTTTAGAGAGACTATTTAACCAAATCATACAGTCAGATTGATTCAAAATCTTTAGCTTGTAATTTTATGACTTTATTCTTGTGGACTTAATATTATGACTTTATTTTCTTAATAGAAAAAAATAAAACTCTATCATACTCCTACACGTTGGCCTTGGTGTGGGACCGACATGGAAGAGTCCTCAATGTATTTGTTTATATTAACATTTTAACACACCTTTTAGGATAAGTTCCTTTCACAGGTGAAGGGACATTTCTCATTATGTAATACTAGGTGCTTTTTGTCTGTGACATCATTTGTAATCATTAGAAATTAACCTTCGATTTGAATTAGTTCTACTTTCAGAACAGATCCTTTACTTTGACCTGAAAACTGGGGAAATGCAGAGACACCAAGCCAAACAGAGACAGAGTCATGATGATCGTTTAAAATGTCTTTTCTATTCAAAGCATTCAATATGATTGTCTGCAGACTGATTTAGGACGGGTCATAATGATGCATCTTTTTGGTCTAATCGTGTGACAATTCAAACGCTAATCTGGTCCAGTTCATCAAAGCAAAGCCAAGCAAGCTAATAAAAGCCAACATGGCCAGAAACCAGTAACATTCTCTGAAAGCTTCTCCATCAGATTTGGTTTCTGGAAACTTTGTCATTCTATTTTTTTCTCTTATCGCATGTTACATTAAAAATGCTACAGTACTTTTTTGCCCAAAAGACTGAAATAAACTATGCTCATTATGTCAGCATAGGCATTCAATGACAAACAGGAAATATCATCTAAACTAGGAAATCCAAAACAATGATAGAGCATAGAAAACTAAACCATATATATTTGATATTTTACTGAATGTTTTGCTCGACTCCCCAGTCATTCAGAAGAAGCAACAAAAGCATTAAGAATTGCTGTTATCCTGCAAATATCATCCCTGCTCTGGTACTTCAGATCAATCTAGAAATATGTTTATTTTGGTTTTGAAAGAGATTTTAGATTTGGGGAATAGACAGTTCCACCATTTCTGTGTTTTATTGATGCATCAAATGCATTTGACTGTATTAATATTAAAAAAATTGGTTTTGTAAGATATGCAATAGAGGGTTACATAGATCTTTAGTTTTAAAATCTGTCATTTTCGTACACATTTTAGTTAAGGTTTATCAAACGGAGTGACTGAGTCTGCTTGTTTAAAATAAGGAAGAGAGTCAAACTTGGAGGCGTTTTGTCAAACCGGAAACAAAACTGGGGTCGTTATTAACCTCATGTTTGCAGATTATTTGGATATTTTTAGTCCTTGTAGTGTCAGTTTTGAACAACTATAAAGGACCTGCTCACAGTGTGGTCAGGAGTTTGACATCATACATGATCCAGCAAAAGTGACATCATGATTATTAAAACCAGGGAGGATCAGAAGCTACTAGCTGATGACTTTAAAAACTGTGTGTGCTGATTTTTAATACCTTCGAAATTATATAGCTGATGTTTTGACTGATGGACATCTATAGTCTTTGTCCTTTAATGTATTAACAAGCTAATGTGCTTGCATGGAAGTTGAGGATGCATTATGTTGCAGTGAAAGTGGTTTTGTTTAAAGCTTGCTGCAGCCTCTGCATGCTGGCCACCTGTGGAGGCAGAAAAAGAAGAAACTCCAAGTACCATCTAATATTGGAATGACGACACTAGTTAGGTTGCCTAGATGGACTAGACCAAGTCAAGTATTTGTCAGTTTTAGTTACTCCAATTTTCTTGCTGCATTGCCTAATCTTATCTGTAAAACATTTTGTTCTAAATATCACATCATCCTGTTAGTGACAGTCCTGCAAAAAGCTAAATAAAAAAAAAAAAAAAGTTTTAGTCTTATTGTAATTTTGTGCTTGATTTTTGTGGTTTTATATTTGATTTGTATTTACTGGTATTTCATGGACCCATGTGTGTCTTTAATTGAATTGAAAGAATCACATAAGCCATGATTTATAATCATAATTATAGCTTAATTAAAGCAATCTAAGAGGAAATAAGAGAGCATGTAATTATGTATGAGCACAGGAAAATGTAAAATTTCCCTTAAATTGTTCCTTGTGGGGATTTACATAAAAATGAAATTGATTCTTAACTTTTTTAATATCCTGCTATGTTTAACCCCATGAATTTAGAATAACATAGAATAGAAAAGAATTAAAAATCCCTTTATTGTCTAACAATGGGGAAATTCTGGTGTTTGAAGCAAAAATATTACAGGAGAAATGGTCACACAAATATGGATCTCAGAAAAATGTATAAGAATAACTAATGAAGAGTTAAAATAAACAAATAAAATACTCTACTGTAAAGAGTTTTAACAATATAAATACTGTGTACCTGGAGGATAAGCAACCAATATGCAGAAATAGACATTTTTACAGTAATGAATATTTGAAAATAGCGTCAACCTCAGAGATGTGCAAAATGACAGCAGCATGTTATTTAACTGACTGTGGTAGAAAAAGCGAAATCAGGATGAATGTAACAACATATTGAAGTTGCTGGGAACAGTGGTGTTTTAAAGTCTTATACAGTAGCTGCTGGGAGGAAGGATCTGTGATAACGCTCCCCGGTGCATTTAGGGTGCAGCAGTCTGTCACTAAACTCATTCAATCTGTTTTGAGATTAAATAGGATTGACCTGCACACAGTAGTGCATTTTGCTGTCATCTAGGATGAATAGGATGAGCTTTGGAAGAATAAAGAAAGGGAAACTGATGCTTGCAGTCCATTTTCTAATCTGACATACATATTTTTTTTCTGCTGGAAGAAGAAGGAACCATTTCAGTCAATGGCGTAACAACACAACAATAGGCCAACATTATCTGGGTGGGCCCCATATGAAGTACAACACGTGATAAAGATTCAGGATACGGTGACAGTTCCATAAATTAGCAAAGAAGATACAATTATGCCATTCTCAGTAGTATATGATCACACATCACAAAAATAGTGACTGTGCACCTTGAATGGAACCATTGGTGACAGCGCAACACCACATGTTACAGACATCCCAAGTGCTTATTCAACACCCTTTATTGGTGGTTTGAAACATATTATAGGACTGTATTTTTTACCAACCGACTAAACAAAGATACAAACATAGTAAAATAAAAAGTAAAAGTGTCTGCTTTGCTATTGGTGTCTTGTTTAAACAGCTCACCATCTTGTTGAAATCTGCCATATGTTCAACATATTCTCATTATTAGTTCGTATGAAATCGTACGAAAATGTATGCACAGTATTTCGTATGTTTTGGACGTTTTTCCTCGAAAAAACAGATCAGTGCGCATGCGCAGGCAGACAGACGAAAAAAGCAGATCCGCGGGCGGATGTAAAACTGGGAAAAACAGTGCAATAATTACTTCTTGATGTCTCTAACTAGGTTGCTTACTGTTTTATATCTTAGGGTTAGGGTCAGGGTTAGGGTTAATTGTATGTTAAATTCTATGTTATTGAATTGTAAGATGCGCATGCGCAAGGATATCTTGTCTCGAGGAGAGATGTAAAAATACGACGAAATACTACGAAAAAAACGTCCAAAATTACTGTGCAGAACTTTTCGTACGATTTCATACGAACTGATAATGAGAATGATATGTTGGAGTATAAATATGGTCCAGTCAGCCTTCATAGTATCAGGAGCGTTTAAGATGAATTTTTCACACCATTACATCTGCAAAGAGATTTCCCAGACCACAATTGTGTAGGGGGTCTACCAGGTGTCAGTGATGGGGCCACTAAGAGGTCAGGGGGCCCTAAGCAGCTGAATACTCTGCTTACCGATAGTTACACCAGTCAGTTTCTGACTGGGTTCAGCTACTAAAGATTATAAGTTTTAGAAATTAATCTTTAATCATTTTTCTTCCACCTTATAACTATATATGATGGTCTATAAAATAAACTTCCCATAAATATGTTAAAGTTTCAGGTAGTAAATGGGAAGATTATGGCAGCTCAACAGGTATGAAAACTTTCCCACAGCGCTTTGTGTGTGGTTATCTGTCCTGCTGCTCTCACATGGTTTTAATTGTGATAAACCATTTCTCTCCTGAACGCAGACATGAATGAGGATCAATGGGGCCTTTCAGTGGCCTTCCTCTGTGTTCCTCCTTGGTGTCTCGCTTCATTCTCCTCTCTTATTGTGTCTGAAAAGAGATGCTGTGTGGCGGCGTGGTAATGAAGCTCATGTTAGAGCAGCAGCACCGCTGGGCCTCGAGGCCTCGCGCACCTCGGAGAGGCGCGGAGGCGCGTGCGTATCGATCTAATATCGTTTCCTTGAACCCGGCGTGCTTTGTGCTCTCACTGCACTGCATCTCACTTAGCTGCGGTCTAATGTGCTGTCATAAAAAGTGCCAAGTGAGGGCTTTCTGTGCGTGTGTGTAAATTTATGTTACCTGTGGATTGTTTCCAGGCTATTTTGAGCTACCAACAAAAGATGGCTTCAAAAATAAAATATAAAAAGATGTTTTTCTGGATTTTATCTGGAATTTTATCTAATTAAATGTGTGTAGATCGTTATAGTAGCAAAGGGAATGTTATTTTGGTTTACAGGTGAACGTAATACATTAGCACCAACATATAATATCTGAGTGTTATTTATTTATTTATTTATTTATTATTTTTGTCATTATTAAATACAGCAAGAATCTTTATAAATTAGTGAAACAAAGGTCTGCCTGGGCCTAATCTGTTCACTTCTGTAAATTGGTGTTTGAACAGGAGAGATGTGAAGGACTAAAGCGCCATCTGGTGGACATAAAAGATTAAAATGTGTGATGGTATCTGTAATGCTGTGATCACTCTTAAAGTGATTAAAATGAAAAAGCAGAAAAAACATATTCACCTCTTATCATTATATAGTCTGATTATTTGTTTTCATAGGAAAAGGACCGGTTATGAAAAACAATAATTAAATATTATTATTAAGGGTATGTTAAAAAAAAAAAAATCCCTGCAAGAAATTAAAATCTAAATCAGATGTTCTTGAAATGACTTTATTTTTTCTTGTTTTGAGAAGATAAGACATAAGTTTATAGATGGAATAAAACAGTCTTTCTTTAAAGTATGAAAAATAAACTACGATGTCTTATTTTAAGCGAATAATAACTAATTATAATATTTTTAGGGCAAATACAGTAATTACATTGGCAAATTATGTTATTTACATTTATATTTATGCAAAATCAGTTTTACAGTGATTGAGAAAATTTAAATGTCTATTATTTAACCTATTGCATTAAAAAAATATATATTTCCATATTTTAAAGAGAAAACAGATAAATATCAATGAAACAAATCAAATATCTTGTGGAGCCTGGATACTAATATTTGCAATGTAGAGGATGCATCTGTTTAAATCTAGATACATTTCAGGAAACTTTGCTGCTGCTGCTGCAGAATAAACCTGTCATGATTTTTGCATCACAGGAAGCCCTATAAATTGACTTGTTTACAAAATACCCAGTGAGTCTTGTCCACGCTTTTCAATCCGACTCTTTTGCACAGAACAGGCTTATTTGCAGTAATACATGTAGAAAGGGGCTCGCTGCTCTGTCCTCCTTAATTGGGGCTGTCAGACTCTCCTTCTCTGGCTTGTTTGAGAGTCTGAACGGATAAACTCCGTCCACATGAAGAGAGGGCTGAAAGACAGTGCATAAAAAAACACACCCAAAACCGAAAATAAATGAAGAACGTGAAGAGAAGCAGGTTGTTAGGATGCAGGAAGCTGCTTGTATGTGATTAACTGCCAAGCAGATGACAGCCTGAGCTCTTCTTCCTACATAAATAGTTGTCTTTCACTCCGTATCTCTGCAAACAATCACTGATCAGAGGTGTGTAAGCAGGTAGTGGAGGAGGGCCTCTAATGCAACATGACAAAAGTGCTACTTTGATATTGCTGATATCGTTACCCTCGTTAGCAGGTAAATGCCACTGATAAGATGGAATAGGAAAATAGACACAGAAGACTTGCTTTAAAGTGCAGGGAGGAGCGTGATGTTAAAGAGAACAAGTGAGGATGTTTATTATATTCTCTTTAATCCCATCTTCATCATTGTCCCACTCTGTTACAGTCTAATTTACTTATTTAATATGGCCTGTTTAATGGGACTTTAAATAGTTTTAACACACACACATAGAGTCTGTGCTGCCTGTGAGCTCCTGGCATTAATACCTGTGCTGCAGTGGAAAGTAAGTAACTTCAGAAGTCAAGTGTATCATGCTGCCGGGATCGTCTCCGTGGTGACAACAGTGATTAATAATGGAGAGCAGATGTTGGCGTCTTGATCTGAAATTTTCATGAAACTTCGCTAACATGATTAAAGTGTATGTCTTCCTTGAGTCACTCAGAGTCTTTTAACTCCTCTCCCCGGGGAGTGGCAACAAATCATGGTTGAGACAACATGTCAAATCACAGAGAATCTCATGCATGTCACAAACGAGCTCTCTGTTTCACCCTAAACCCAAAATTTCATCTCATCTCCACTCTGCTGGAGCTGGCGGCAAACTTTGATTATTTCACTCTTTCTTTTTTAGCCAAAACTATTTTTTTTATTTTCTATTTTTAGAAATATATTATTATTAGTAGTATTCAAACATCAATAAATCGTTACATTTTAAAATATATAAGCAATATTATGTTTATGTCATTATCAATTTGATTATATGCTTAAAACTAATTACTGTACCTCCATTTATTTTCATTGCTAATTTCTTTTAAACTAAAAATGTTAAGAAATTTGACATGAAAATACATCAAATCATATTGTTATTTTATGAATGTGGTTCATAAATATGTATTTAATAATTTTTTGTTTAATCTACAACATTTATTTGTTTTTTATAATGAATACCCTATACTTTAGAAGATTTTAGATTTGAAATATATTTTCTGTGCTCTGAAGGACCTCTATATTTTCCAGGCTGGGTGGGATAAAGCATTTGCAGGTAGCGCTCAGAAAACTTTATTTATATCTGAAAACAGCTTTAAAAGCCTGGGCTGCTGTCATGAGGAGGATGGATTCGCCTGGTTTAGGCTGCGAGGTGCAAATGTAGAAAAAAAAAGGCTGCAGCTGAAGATTCAGCATGAAGCAGCCGGACAGGAAGCAGAACTATCAGGTCACTTTAAAACTCAAACATAACCTTTATAGGCACATGCCATTAGCTGAAAGAGCAAACCACTCAGAGCAGTGAAAATTGTAAAATAAATATACAAATATATATTTTTTTTTTTCAAAATGAAAAACCTTCTCAGTCTGTGAATATGCTCTGTGCAGAAATCTGCAAGTGACACCTGTTTTTTTTTTCTTTTTAAAATCTTAAGACGCATTTTGTTATCCGATTGTTAAATAATTAAATAAAAGAGTAATCGACTGTTTGATCTATTTACAAAATAATAATTGGCTGCATCCTTAAAATGGATTTTTGTTAAGCTTTTATTTATTTTCCTTTTATGATTGTAAAAATAACTAGTAATTCATTTTTGACTCTAAAATTCTAATTTCTAAATGAATCTAATCTATTTATAGAAATTCTTAGACATGAGAGCCGACATGTTTTAATCTAACCTGATCACAACTTTTCAAACTTATCAATCATTGTTAGTCGCTGATGCAGCAGGTTGGAAAAATCATTTTATTTGTGAGAAATTTAGCTCCATCATAGTTTTTCTCATGTCCTTCAGTTTATGTTTTGGCAGCAGGAAAATCCCACCTAGATGTTACCACATTTAGCTGATTGTTCTCACGTACATTAGAACCATTCAGGAATATTCTTTAAATGGATCCTCTATGTGTTACAAACATATCGTTGAAAGTGAGTTTTTTTTGTTAGTTGACTTTCATTACATTTCTGCATAAGCCTTTAGAGCCACAGTCCTCACAGAAGGACTGTTGTGCTATCAAGTTTAACACTATGGCCTCTATGTTTCTATTACTAAATATTGCAGGTGCATCATGAAATGAGTTTGTTTAGGTCAGAATCTCCCTACAGATATTTACTTTCTGGAATAATAATAAAAAAAAAAAGTTTAAAATAGTTTTTGTTTAAAAAGAACAACCCAGAAGAGTTTTTCTTTTATTGACTCACTAACCTGAACTCTTCTATTATTAATAAGGCAGCATTAATTTGCTTGGATGTTTGTGTTGAATTCTGTATTCGAGGTTCTGCCATAGAAACAATGCTTTCAGTTCTGCAGTTGTTGTTTTGTTTTTACATCACTTCATACTCAAATAACTAGTTGACTCCCCACAGATTTAT
Organism: Cyprinodon variegatus; assembly: GCF_000732505.1. Lineage (NCBI taxonomy): Eukaryota > Metazoa > Chordata > Actinopteri > Cyprinodontiformes > Cyprinodontidae > Cyprinodon > Cyprinodon variegatus. The sequence continues at coordinate 303,164 of NW_015151141.1, forward strand.
TCTTTTTTTTTTGGTCAAACTTAAACACTGCAGGCATCAAACAAAAAATAAAACTCTTGAGTTAAACTTAAATAATACCCTTTTTTTTATATCTACACAGATAAACAATAAAATGAAAAATGAACTGTGATTAAACACAATTTTTGCTTCAGTTTAAATTTTTTACATCCAGATTTGATATCTGCCAGAACAGTAAAAATAAGAAACGACTTCAGCATAACCTGCCTGAGGACACAAAGTAGGCTACAGTATTCAGAAAAAAAAATAAATAAATAAATAAAAAACAATATGCCCCAAACTAAAGAAAGGAGAGATAAGATCGGAGCCACTGACATCTATTTCTCCCAAAGGGTTTAAGGCTTTTTCTAAGGCTTTGGGCCCCTAATGGTTCCTAGTTCATTAAGGGTCCAGCACTTCCACCAAACCAGAAAAACGTGGAATATTGGTGAATATTCCCAGGTGTTCTCCACCTACCAAAAACCAACAAAGGGCATTGATTGGTCATCCAGGGCCTTTCAGGAAAACACCCAAATCTCCACAGGCCTCGTTGTCTCAGTCATTGTCTTTTATCACCATGCAACAACAAGAAAGAGGCTGGAAAAAATGGGATCCAGGGGATGGGATCTAGTAGAGAACCACGGCTCACACATAAATTAATCATATCATAAAAAAAATTTGTTTTCAACTCTAACTGCTCCAAGTATATAACACAAAAGAACATCAGTCTGTATAGCAAATATAAATGTTCAATTAATTCAAGACCTCAACTAATCCAACACCAGGTCATCCTTCAGCTTCATTATTGGCCAGTTAAGATGCACTCCTTTCTGTTTGTTTCACCCTGATGTATGAGGTGGATTCCCTTAGATGTCAGTCTGGCTCATTACGTTGCGGTTTTGCAACAAACTGCAAAGGTTCTGGCGTGATGATTTCAACATAATATGTCTCTGGTCTCTGACCCAGAGACAGGAGAAATCCTTGGCTGGTCTGGGTGGTCCTGTCAGTCCAGTTTGTGATAGTTAGTGCTGCAAGAACTAAACTCAGTGTGTGGGATAAAGATAAAGTATGGCTCACAGACCTGTCAACACTACAGGGAAACCGTACAGTGTAAATGATTGGAAATATTAAACAGATCCCTTAAAAACACGGCAAATATTTCTGGATCATATCAACCTGAGGATAGACCCAAGTGTTTTAGATTATTGGCTCATCTGTAATTTAAGCAGAACCTAATTAAGGTACCTGCAGATGAGCATTAAAAATATCATTACCATATACAGGAGTAGGAACAAAAAGAAAATATTTTGGGTTATGTTTTTTACTCCACTTTAAATCCAATAAATCCAATATAAAAAAAAATTAAATCAATATCTTGATGCTCCCCAAATCTTTCGGAATGATATGAAGGCTGATGAGATAAAAGAGGGAACCTTCTGGAAGGTGTGAGACGTGTTTTACTTTCCAAAATATGTTAACAGCTTTCAGTAAACGGATTCATACATCTGGTATTATTGGAGGTCTGGAAGCAGTAAGAGAGGAAACCATGAATTCTGCTATCAGGAAATCCTGAAGGAGAACGACTGACAATTCCGACAATTAAGGCACAACAAGACCTCCTGGCTAAAATATCACCAAAATATTTGTTTTGTTTATACAGTTATTTACTCCGGAGAGTGCACAACAATAAACACATAGAAATTTTACACAAATATTAAATGTGACAGATTATAGTAAAGCTAAACTAAGCAAATTTTTGTTGCATTTCTTGTTTCTGGACTTTTTGGCAGTGTTTATGTTTTCTTTTTGAGTCATTCTAGTTTTTTTTTCTGGTTGTATTTTAGTCCTTTTCTGTTTTCTTGTTTGCTCTCTGTGTTCCCATGGTGCCAGTCTCTTTCTCCCAGCTCCTCTTCTAGATCCTTCTGTCCACACCTGCTCCCAATCAGTTGATTACGACATTCTTTGTTCTGTTTGGCATTTATACTCCTCCTCTGCAGTTGGTCAGTGCGGGATTCTCTACATTCCTTCATTGCCTCCTCAACCAATACAGTATGTTCCCCTTCATCTTGGTTCTTGTTTAACTTGATTACTTATTTTTTTGTATTTATGCTTCTTTCGCCACTCCTCCTCATTTTAAATCAGCCAGAAACCACTTTACCTCCCATCTCTGCATTTAGGTCCTTTAAAACCTCTACATAACCTGAAACACAAAAGATACAATTAATACTTATATCAAGTGACAGATATAAAGCTAAAAGCTTCACAGATACAATCATAGTTAAAATGTGAACAGAACTGACTAATTTCAAAGAAGTAGTTGTTTGCTGTTTTTTTTTTTTTTTTTAAATAAAATGGCCATTCTGTTAAATAGTTGGCAGACTTTTCCAAACCTGACCTCCTGTCACAGACAGCACAGTTTATCCTATTTTTTTTTTCCTTTGTTCAGTGCTGACACCCCTCAATGGTTTAGGTTTAATATATTTAGAGTGGGGGTGTGGCCCAACCATGAAGGGTTTTGGAAATAGAGCAGTACCAATAAAGTTTGCAAACTTTCATATTTTGTATTTCTCAGGGACATTGCATGATGATGTGAAAAATTATTTTTATCCATGATTTCAATGGACTTTTTCATAAAGAGTTTCTATAGACTTTTATATCAAGGTCAAGGTGTGCGAATGCTATAAAAACAGGATTTCACATCTTATTCAAATTCAATTAAGTTCTGCAAACTTACACACAAACACATGCAAAGGAAAAATGTAGCAAAAACAGCTGCAGGTTTATAAATGCTGCTAACTAATGCTGCATGACGGAAGGGCACCCAACCAATAGAGGGAGACAATCATCAACTCCTGCAGGACCAAAACACAAAGTTTATCACAAATTCTTATCAATAGACCACAGTACTGGCTGTGTCCAAACGTCCACCCTAACACCTAAACACCTCCATCTCTACATTGATCGGGGACTATATAGTGGACTTTATAATGAGATGCCTCTTGGACACGTGACACCGGCAACCCGCATTGAGCCTGCGCCATCTTTGTTCTCTCTCGTCCCCAAAATAAATCCCTGATGCTTTGCAAGAGCTCTACTATTTATCTACTCGTCTAGTGACCATTGATGATCACTACTTTTCAGAAAGCCAATTAACAATTAACAGTCATGTTTTTGGACTGTGGGAGGAAGCTGGAGTACCCAGAGAGAATCCATGCATGCTCAGGGAGAACATGCAAACTCCATTCAGCAAGACCCCAGGCCCCAAGCGGAGCAAGTTAAGCTTGCAGCAGGGGAGCTAATGTTGAAACCTTCCAGTCTCTGAAAAGTTTTTCTCCAAGTTTCCTGTAAACAACGCAGAAAGTCTGTATTGCAAGAGTTTAGTTCTAAGATTCCCAACAGGCACACTTAATTTTGGCATTCAGAATGTTTCGGTTCCTGTGTCCCTTCATTGCCATCCATTTTTTTGGGTCTTTCTATTGTGGCTGGTTGTGAAGCCATTGCAAAAAGAGGGTGAGACAAGCATGAAGTAGTTGCTTTGTCCCCAAGCATTATGCAGGGCAGGATCCCATGTTCCTGTGGACAGTGTTGTGCCTGAACGCGTTCATTGAACGAAAGTTCATGAACTCGTTCATATTTTGGGCGAACGTGAACTGAACGTACTGTATTACTGCCTGATGAACGTTATTGTGAACTCGTTCATTCTGGTGTTTGTGAACGGCACGCTCTCTCAGTTCAACTCCGTTCAACAGGTTGCCAGATTTCTATAGAGTCCTCCAGGCAAAAAATCACACCGTAAACAGGCCTTAATAGGGGGGAAAACACCCATTCTGGCAACACCAGCTACCAGTGTCGTAGCCTACAGCCGCGTGCGTCATCAAAACAAAATGCAGCGTGGAAGCCACAGCAGCATCTCTGCAAACTTTGCTCGCCAGCTTTCAGTAAAAAAATCCGCACTTCAGTAACATCCAAAGCAAATCTGAAACAGCATATACATTGTAATGGAATTTGAAATGGAAAAAATAATTAAAATAATTTAAAAAAAACATTTGCACCTTAAAGACTACTTTCCTGTTTTTCTTTTAATAATTCCTCATAAAAAAGACCATTCAAGCAGCACATTTTCCCTGATGTTTTTGAGAATATACTGTAGGGGTGAAAGCTGCAGCTGCTACTAGTGTGAAGTGAATGGACAGCAACAAAGCGTTAAAGCAACAATGGGGAAATGCTGTCCCCTCAATGCTAATGTAAACCCTGGTTGGATAAGGATTCAAAACTGGATATGAAGATGAAATCTGACGCACAGTTTCAGAGTTACAACTGATAAAATAATTGCTGTCTGTGGTTCTACAGTAGGCTATGGTGTTATTGAGCAATACATGAAAAAAAAAAGAACTATGAACTAGTTCATTTTTTGGAACTGAGAACTTAGTTCAAAATTTTGAATTATGAACTATGAACTGAACTAGTTCATTTTAAAATGTGTGAACTGAACTTTGAACTAGTTCACGTAGAAAGAGAACTTTCCCAACACTGCCTGTGGGAGTATCTTGTTGATGGTCTTGTAAGAGGGGCGTTTGCTGCAGTCTGAGAGGAGAGTAAAACTCCATCTTACGTTATCAGTTTTTAAAGTTCACAAGCCTGGACACTGGTCCTCCTTGTCCGAAATGAATGTCATGGCTGAAGGTGTTACACACTCCTGAACAGTGGGCCAGAATGGCTCCAGAGCAAAGTAGAAATTGTTGCTATCGAATGAATGAATAGTAGGTTAAAGGGAAGAATAATTTGTCGATTTTTTTTAGATACAATGTATGCAGCATTACATGAAACAATTATTTCAAGACATTTACTCACTTTATCTAAGTCTGGTTTTAAACTCTGGAGGTCTGACGGTGGGTGCTTGGCTGATTTAAGCTGAGTGAAGTCCTTAATGGCCTTAATAGTTAAGATTCCCTAGCTTAAGCTTATTTAAACCTCTTAAAAATTATTATTATTTTTTTTTTTTTTTACATTTAAAGTGTAGTTTTACAGATGGGGTAAAAAAAAACAACAACAGGTTGGACTATTCCTATAGACTGACCTAGATGGCTGAACTCATGACTCCAACTGAGCGCTACACTCAAAGTGAGCTTAAATCCTAAGAGAGTCTATATATAAAATTAAATTAGGCATTATTTCTTTAGTGTATATTTTCCTTTCATCGATTAGTGACTTTTAAATAGACAAAGACAAGGAGTCTAACCATAAATGGACTCTTCATTGCTCTTCATTATAATTTATTTTATAGTTTGAAGCGAACAGAGCAAACCTGCTGACTCAAATCTCCCTTCCTTGTATTTGGGCTCCACAGAACAACCTTCATAAAGCTCCTAAAAGAATGTGTGTAAATGAATATGAAAAGTGATTTTTATTCCAGCGAGCAGACTGTTTTTTTACATTTCATCTCTGTTCTTTTTTTTGTATTTTCTCTCTTACCTTTTTCACTCCTCCCTGAGGCCATAAAACAGTGCTTTTACATATATTACCTTTTGATTAATGGAGCTGTATTCATTATTCTGCCCTGTTGCTAATTAGAAAACGCAACCTGCTAATAATATCCAGTTGGAATAATACTTGCCCAGGAGGCATGCTATCACATCAGGGTTTTGTGCGAGCCTTCACCCTGCAGATCCAAGGCTGCCTCCGTCTTCCCGGCTCGGCCATCAGCAAAAGAGTCACGGCCGACGCTGGGTGTCACTGTTTTGGTTCTGGCATAATGAGGTCTGCCTCCTCCTGGGAGTTGTTCAAAGGGTTGATGAAGTGTGCAAACACGGAGTCAGTCTTAATCAGAAGGTCTGTGAGCGTGCCAGTAGTCCTGATTGCTTTAGTGTTCAGCAGTAAAATGTTTTCATTAGCTTTTTCTACTATTGTTGTAAAACAAAAGCATTTAAAAACAGGAGAACCAGCTGATGCGGTCGTTCTGATGCTGTATTAGTACTGTAGTATCAGGAGCTCCCTGGAGTCATGGTCCAAACAACCAGCAGTGTTGACGACCATCTCAGAGCAAACTGGTGTGTACTAATGGAGACCAATTCCCTGGGCTGCAGCCTGCCTGTGTTAATGGCAGGAGGGGTGTGATGAGGCACAGAGGTGGGACGGACATAACATGCTGGTGACAAGCTAACACCAACTTCTGAGCTGAAACACACCAGCTGTTGCTTGTTTGGGGTTTTTTTAGAGCCACCAATTCTTTTACACTTTTTTGGAACCGGTAACCAACATTTTTAGAGACTGTCTTTTTTTGTGCTAAATTTTGATCGATAACATAGTTTTAGCAGTTGTGACACCATATTAAATTATGATTAAAGAAACAGAAGGCTGCCTAATTAGCTGAATATTAAAGGTTTTTATGGATAGCAAACCAACTGATTCATTTTTCAAAATTAACTTCTAATTTACCTATAAATAATAAATGACTTCTTTACCAACATCCTTTATCTCCTATATTTTATATTTATTCCTGGAATCATAAAGGCAATGTTGCAAATAAAGTTCCCCTGTATGTCATGATCTAGGCACTTAATGACTTACTTAATTATTCATCTCATTCACCTGTCCAATTCTACCCAGTTTCTTATTATTGCTCATCTGATCTACCTGCTCCTGCCTCTATTTAAGCTGCTTGCATCCAGTCATCAGGGCCAGATTGATCTTGTTCTCTTGTGCCAGTGGTGAGAGTGTTTTTAGCATATCTTAGTGTTTCTGATTTCCTGGTCTGCCTCTCAACCACTGAGCCTGCCTGTTCCTGTTCTGATCTGTTTGCCTGACCTGTCTTCAGGTTTCTGGTTGTTCTCCATGCTCCGGAGCTGCAGCATCTGGGACACTCTAGGCAAACATCTTGGTGACAGCCCACCTGAAGGATCCTACCTTGTCGTTTGGGCACAGACGGAACTGTTAAACAAGAGTGTCCTGCACAAATACTAAGTCATTCTATTCTGAGTCTTGACACTGTAAGTAGATCTGCTGAAATAAAAAGATAGATAATTATTACAGAGTAAATAATATGATGCCCAAACCTTTTTTTTTTTTTTTGTTAGCTTAGACTTTAATCATTGTGAAAACCAGTTTACCGAAGTGGAATACAACCAGACAGATACTAAATAGTGTTTTCCTTTTAAAGTCAATAAAATCAGTTTAAAAGCATTAGCGATCACAGGAGGAAGGTAGGAAGAGGGTCTGCTTGCCAGTGCTAGCAGAGAAAATGGGCCAAAGGTTATATAAAAAAAACATCTCAGAGTGAAGCCAAAGAGCTGTTAACACTTTGCTCTTACTTTTTGTGGCTCAGAGGTCAGCATTTTCAAAGATTACTACTTCTTATTTTCTCTTTTTCCACTCTGTGAAAGCAGCATTAGAGGCCAGCACACAGCCATTAGAGATCAGCAGTCCATACAGGGGTAATAGCATCGTCACAGAGCTCCAGGCTCTGTTAAACCTACAGCCTCTGCTGTTCCAGCTAAAGTTCCTACAGAGGTTAAATAGGCTGCAGTTTGGATAACATCCTTTGTTTTTATAATTCCCTTTGGAGAAAACAAAGATCAATATTACTAACGAAAGAAATGTTGTTTCTTTTCATTCTGACAGTCTGTATTTTAAAAATCCCACATGTTGGACAATGTTAGCTTACATGCGGCTTTCTGCAACTTTTACTTTCTTTCTTGTTGTTGTTTTTTTTTTTTGTCTTTCCGAGTCAAGGGCAGATAAAGAGGTTCAGTTTGTTTGCTGTCCTGTTAGATCAAGTATTTATCAGTTTTACTGTAGGTATCATACTTAAAAGACATGGGAAGTTACACTAACCAAGAAGACAATGACAAACATCCTACTGTAAAGCACAGTTCTGCTTTTTTATCACATATATTATGAATTTTATTCTGATATAAACATTTTATTTGTGTGTGTTTTCTCTAAGATGTTCACACCAAAACAGGTGGACAGAAAAACCAAAAGAAGGAACCCACCCAGGTCCCCATGCTTAATGTGACCGTATTCTGACTAAATCAGGGGACATTTTCAGCTCAGAGATCAAACTTTATTAAAATGTTATGAAGATAAAATGAAGATGCAGGGGCAGTTGAAATTATTTCTAAATATTTAGGCTAATTTATTTAAGAAATAAGAATCAGGTGTAACAGCAGAATGTGCTCCTCCTCGCTGCATTCCATTAGATGTATGCCTCATTCATCTAATCAGTCTGGGCCATCTTCTTCCCTCCTTTCTTTTCAAATATTCTGCTCTTTTCTATCGTACTCTTCTGTCAGTCTTCCTAGTTTCCTTGCTCTGATTTACTTTTTCCTGTTAGTCTATTTTTGTTCTCTCTTTAACTCTCAGCCTTCCTGTTTTTTTTCCATCTCTCTTCTTTCAGTATTTCACTATTCTAAAACATTATAAAAGTTAAATATAACAACCTCCTCAACAACAGATTTCGGGCCTTTAAAGTACCAACAATTTCCAATTAACAAGTGAATAAGATTTTTGTTTTAGATACTAGAAGTCAGTTATTTTTAGAAGAGAACCTGGAGTAACCCTAAGATGATCTTAATGTAAATGTTTTAGTTTTTTTAACTACTTCCTCAGATGATGAAATGCAAGGAAGTTTATACTCTATATCCAAAACAATATTATTATTTGTAGTTTGAATGCACATTTTACTAGGTGAGTATCTTTCCCTCCTCATATTTCCCAGTTTGTTGCTTCTTACCTTATTTATTATTCTTCTCTCTCTGGCTACTTTATTATATTTTAATGAGCAACTATCATATCTCCAAACTGAGTGAAAACTCACCTAACCCTGAAAGTCTGTTTTACCAAATCACTGTGATAAATATAATATTAGGCGAACATCTCATGTCTAACATGACTGAAGGTCAGTTCTATAATGTCTTTCTTTGGATGAATCCTTGTTGATGCTGCAGAAGAGTTTTCTTTCTGACCATCCTGCTATGATCCTCCTCTCTCACTCATGCTGCAGCTACCCCTGTGCTGCCTTCTGTTGTTCGGTTTGTTCATAAAAACTTATCTTTATTTTGCAACAATAAAGATCAGATCCCAAACTCTTTAATTTACCTGGGTGGAGTAAATGTTGAAAACACTGAAGGTTTCCCAGGGTGAACCAAACCTTATTCACTGCAAAGATCAACCCAATCAAAACAATTCATCTGTTCACACATTACGGGAACGGACTGGGACAGAAAATCAGGCCTGGCATCTTAGATCAGAACACATTCAATAACAAACCCTTTTCTGTCTTTCTGTAGAACCAGTAAACCAACAGTGCAACTGTTAGAAAATCACTGAAAGGCAACCAATGACTTCAGGGTTATTAGTGCCAGCAGACATGAAATACTGCAAAAGGTCTCATTTATTATGACTACAAAAATGTTAACCCCTCTATCACAGTAATTAGGCCTTGTGCAGCATTCACTTCACTGGGTGAGACGAGTTTAAAGGGGAACACCGTTGTTTTTACATTGGCCCCTAAATTTAACGTTATTACATCATGTTCTACTCACCCATATGAGTTTTGTGTCATTTGGAGCTGCTCTGAAAATCTTCCGTTATTCGGTTATATCCAAGTAACGTCTTTCTTTGGGCAACGACTTGAAGGCACAAACTAAACTGTTCATTTTGTGTTCTTTATGGTACGCCAGCATTCATAACATGAAGGCGAATCACTGTATTTATAAATATTTATATATTTTTTAAACAAAGCGGAGTGTGTATGACGTCATCCGCGCGCGCCGGCTACCATTCATTCATCCTGTCCGCTGAACTGCTGCTAGTTTTCCTCACATGCCTGGAAGATGTCTAGTGCTACTACCACAGATGATCTCGCTCTCCAAATGGAATTAAACGATTCAGATTAGCTAGAATGAATAGCAGGGGTAGAGCGTAGCCGCCTGTAGCCCGGGCTGCCTGTCACAACTCCAGTCCGGCGCGGATGATGTGATACACACGCCGCTTTGTTTTTAAAAAATATAAATAAAAAATATATAGCCGCAGTTGGCTAGGGGACAGTGATTCGCCTACATGTTATGAATGCTGGCGTATCATAAATGATAAATTATGAACAGTTTAGTTTGTGCCTTCAGGTCTTTGCACAAAGGAAGACGTTACTTGGTTATAACCTAACGTAATATCTTCAGAACAGCTCCAAATGACACAAAACTCATATGGGTGAGTAGAACATGATGTAATAACGTCAAATCAAGGGAAAAGGAAAGGAATAAAATGGAAAGAATAGAGATGAGAAATGAGGTGTCAGAAAAAAAAAATGCTTATTTTTCATAGTATTATTTCACATTGTTTTCTCTTTGTCCAGCATTACTGGGAAAAAAATCAGTTACACTTCCTTTAGTATTCCAAAAAAGTAAAAAAAAAGAAATAAATAAATAAAAAATCCACTGGACGTTTCCACTCTCATCCAGGGTTTTTTTTTAAGTCAAAATGTCAGGAATAGTGTTAAGTTCGAGGCTTCATACAGTAGCCCAACAAAGCAAAGGGCTAGTGTATGAAGCCTCAAACTCAAACACTATTCCTGACATTTTGAATTCAAAAAGCCTTCCGCTGGGAAGTTAAACATCTTCAAACTTGGAAACAAAGTTCAGTGGATTGTTTTTTTGGAATACTGTATTATGACCTGGATGACAAAGAATCTTCACCAGCACTTCCTTCAGAAACTTTCAGGATAAAAAATTTAATTTTGGTCTTTAAGTTACTTTACTTTTACTCAAGCAAAACTTCTCACTCTATTCAGGTTTCTTCCAAAGACAGTGAGGTTTCTGTGAGGATGGGAGAACAGCAGTGAAGTTTGCATCAGGACTCACAGAAGGTGGAGCTGGAGTTATTTAGCATCACCTTTATATCTGGTTGAACTTTAACTCAAATAGCAGAACTGTAGCTGTATGCAACTGGATTTTCTTTCTGAATCCACATCCTGTGAATATTCTAAAAAAAACTATCCGTTTTAGCAGAAATCCATGATCATAATTTTATAAAACAGAATGAAATGACTACTCATGAGCGAGGAAGAACACAGTAACCAGAAATGCTGCGTTTTGATGATGAAGATGAGAAGCTGGTTTAATTACAATGGTTCTGAATACAGAGAACAATCTCTCAGATGCTGCTTCTGCAGAAAAAGAACGAATAGGAGCTTGTTTTTAGCATTTTACCAGCCAATTAAACACAATCTGCCCCAATCATCATTTACAGCCAGTTTGTGCTGGCTGAGATATGGAGTTTCCACAAACGTTACTATTAAAATGTCACTAATAACGAGTAAAGCCTGAGGGCCAGAATTTCAATTAAAATACTTTAATTAAGTGCGATACATATAGAGTGAACATGTGTGGTATTTTCTTGAGCCTTTTATGGTTTCCATGTAAATTGGTATAATTTGTTTGGACCAGATAAAAAATACATGAATGTGTGTCAAATATGTTGTAAGTTTTAATTATGGGGCCTTTTAACCTAGAATGTCCCATTTAGAAACAGCTTGTCTTTTCCAGGCGGTCTTGGAAAAAATGGTTGAAAAAAGGTTTAAAAAACGGATTTGCATAAAGGGGTCACTGCCAATGAGTTTAAAAACTTCTACTTCCAGACGAAAGAAACACAATGTCTAAAATGAAGATTGGTCTAAACCTAAATCTGGCAGATAACGAATTATTTTCAGACTAACACTTAAGGGGTCATAGCATGCAAAATTGAGTTTCCATTGTCGTAGATGAATAATGATAGTTCAGTGGGTGAAATGGATGTACAGAGAAGTTCAAACCCCATCAACACCTCCTTTCTCTGCAAATCTCACAATTCTAAACTTCCACCATAAAACGGGCCAATCCAAACGAAGCCCCGAGCTGACGTAAATTTGGGCATGTTGCCTTATTACGGTAGGTTCTGGCCTGTACTTTTGTCGCTCCCTGAAATTTACATACAGACAAACCCACTGGTTCACGGCCCGACAGCATAAATAGAGGTAGATGTAAGACACCAGTTTAGCTGTTTACCCTGCAGTTGGGTTTACTTCTACAAGCATAACAAAGCAGGCAGTTTCTCTGTCGAAAATGAGCCAGAACCATGGGCGTAAATGCAGTGTTCCAGGATGCATGGAGAAAGGGGGAAATAGGGAAGGATGGGGCATCTGATGTCAAGGCTTCCATCACCAGGTTGAGTTTGGTTGCTCCGTCACCCGCTGGCTCCCCAGTGTGTTTCGACTACGTGCTGCACTATAGTCGACCAAAATCCCGGAGGATTTTGAAAATTCCCCCCCAGATATTTTTTAAGTATTAAAAGTAGGACATGTCCGGGAAAAAGAGGACGTCTGGTCACCCTACCATATCTACAATTTGATGCTTCTGTGAGTGAGTGCTTCTTGCTATGATGTGTCTTTGCTCAGCAGCTTCGCAGGTTGTAAACCAACCAATCAGCGCACAGCTCATCTAAATATTCATGAGCATAGCATAAAAGGAAGAAAACCTGTTGTTTCATTCTGGGGCTTTTAATCAGGCTGCATTAGGGCTCATAGAACAGCAAATATGGCATTTTCAGCCCAACCAATGTTACACACCCTATTCAGAGACCTTAAGGACCAGCACCACATACCCTATATGATCATTCTATGACCCCTTTAACTTTCTTCTTTGCTCTAGAAAAATTACTACCTTAGCAGGAAAATAAGAGGGAAGATTAAAAAACTTACCAAAGGAAGCGTTTGAACATTTGAGCTCTGGAGAAAATTCAAGCAGTAGCGCCTGAAAAGTGATGCTGAGGTTTTTGTTTTGCACAAGTAGGCTAAATATTTGTCTTCCTATTTTCATGAAGCATGTCAGCTTTGCGATCTTAGCCCAATGCTAACATTAGCTTCTCTTTTGCTGTAAGTCAGTTTTCATCATATATTTCTTATCCAGTTTTATAGGAAAGTCCAGATGCCTGTTTAAAAATAGACTTGGAAAACTAAGAGTACTGACTGAACTTCTATAATTAAAGAAATGTTTGAAAAAATGCAGGTTCTACATTTTGCTACAGTACAAAAATAAAATTAAGTTGCTGCCTTAAATGATATAAAGTCAAGTAAAAACTATTGTTAAAAAAAAAAAAAAAAAAAAAGCAGTTCTGTGCACAAAATATGGGTTAATTTTATTCTTTTGCTCACTGGTAGAAAAGAAAAGCTGAAAAAAATATTAATTCTGTCTTGTTTTCAAACAGAGACACAGGATACATTAAACCGGACAGGAAGTTCTTCAGAAGCAGCTGAATGCTTTTAGCTCTAGTATTTATCACAGTATTAAATCTGCAAACAACATTAAAACTGAAATGGAGCTTTAGCGTATTTCAGATTGCACTCCTGTGCCAAGCCTCGGCTATCTCTTCAGCATTTTTGGTATTTATTTATTTATTTGGTCTAGCTTTTTATAGTTATTCTTTATATAGGATTAGATTATGTTCCCCCATGGCATATTAGTTCCCGAGTTTATCAAGTCTGTTTCCCATAGTTTGGTTTTCACTCAGTCATTGAGTTCTTTTTCCCTTGTCTCCGAACTCTACTGTATTTCCCAGTTACTCTCTGTTGCCCCATTGTGTCACATTCCTTTGCTTTTGTTTTCTTTTAGTTCTTTCTCTGCAATCCTGCTCCCACTTAGATCATTACTCCAATCATTGTCCTGTTAGTCTCCTCCTCAGTGTATATACCTTTCCTCTTCAGTTTGTCTCTGCTGGATCGTCGTCTTTACTTCACTACCCCCTGTGCTGTTCAATGGTCTGATTTCTGTGCCTGTTCACTCTGGATATGTACTGCTCTCGTAATTTCTACCAATAAATCTCCAAAACATCAGCTGCCTCCATCTCTGCACTTGGGTCTTCACCTAACCTCCACAAACCTGACATCATCTGCACATCTAGACTGCCACGTCATCCAGATCTACCTCTGCAGATCCTCTCGTGCTCTTCAAGCCTCCTTCGTTAGGGTTAATGTCCATTCTCATAAATTTACCAATACTATTATCAGCAGCAGCAGCAATGCTCCACATAATATTTTCTTTCGGAGTCTTAATGCTAAACATATTTATATAAATTAATGTCAATAAAATCTCTAAATGTCTTCTTAGGAGTCTTTTCAGGTTGGAATAAAACGTGAAACCAAATCAACATGTAAACTAGATGTCTAACGATCCATCATCTGCTTTGTTTCACAGCTTCCTGTCTTGAACATTTCTTTTTCTACAAACTAACAGGGCAGCTGGCTTTGTTCCAGTTTATACATCACATTGTTACCAATATGTGAAGAAGTAAGGGGCCAGTTTGGACAAAGCAAGAAGGAGAAACTCCAGATATTTGTTTTAAACTGTAGAAAGCAAAAGTACCAAGTTCTCAGAAAAATAAATAATCAAGTAAAAACCAGATATTAAAAAGTCAAATTAAGTACACTCATCCAAACACATATATACATCATCATACATATTATGATTATCATGAAACATAATTTGGTTAAATGTTAAATGATGTTAAAAAAACTAAAAAAAAAAAAACTATTTTAGTCTCATCTGAAAAGAAGCACTTTTTTCACCTGTTTCCTATGTCCCATTTAAAGCTTTAAATGCCCTTTTTAATGTCTCTCTGTCCAAAGCTTTCGTCCAGCCCTGTTCCTCTGAGCCGCTTGTTGCAGTCCTGTCTACCATCTTGGCTGAGGTTCTCTCTCCAGAGTAACCATGGGCCTCCTACTTCTGACTGCTCTCCAACCATCAATCCTCTTTCTGTTAACAGGCCCCTTCTGAACGCAGACGGTAACTCTAGGTTTTATTTAGGGGCATCACAGTAATGATGGGGTAGAAAGGCTTTCATAAAACTTAAGTTGATAAAAATGTGCAACACATGGATCATTTTTACTTTCCTACACAGTGTTTAGTGGTTCCTCCATCACATCAATCCTCAGTGAAATACACTGATGTTCCTGGTTGTAAAAAAAAAAAATGGTGAAGAAGAGGAGCAAGAAACACACGACATTGCTTCAAACCTCTAATAATAGATTTTAAACTCTAATTTTGCAAACTATAGAAAAGTAAAGTAGATGAGAAAGGAAAAAAGGAGCCAAAGCAAATGAAGCATCTAGTGTCTAAAATGTGTAACGCATCTTTGTGTGATTTGTGCTCCTTTCTTTTTCTTTTCCTTTCGTTTTGTTCAATCCCAAAGTTTGGGGTCTTTAAACTTAGCTGTGCGTACTCGTACCACTACTGTCAAGGGAATTTTGTGCAAACCGATCCCAATTCTGCATCTTAGCAGGCAGTTGGAGACGAGGGCAAACATCAGACTTCCAGAAAGTTGTGCTGAAGGTTTTGGAAGACAAGCATACTGCCACGTATCTGTGGGACCTGCAGGCCGGTTATAAAATAATGAGCAAAGATCTCAAGAAGGAGCCTCGTTACCCAGCAGCCTTGGCTCTAAACACATCTCCTACACCCAAACGACACAACCTACGATGCAGATTTATTTTTGTGAGGCTAAGCTTTCACAATAGAAGCCTTTTTTTCTCCTTCTTCTTCTTCTGGAACGTTTAGAGGCAGAGCGGCGAGGCTGCACATCCTTTCTATGCTTAAAGGCGACGCCAGGAACTTGACAGCCAGAAGAAACAGCAAGTGCCACAGCTGACATATTCCCCATCCTTTCTGCGTGTCATCTTCCTTCTTCTGGACACCTGATTGATTCTGACAGCCTATATTGGGTATTTCATAGGAAAGAGAATTTTGTGATTAAATCTTAATGAGTTGGAATTTCTCTCAGTGCTTTTATTACAGGCCGCCAGTTTTGAACATTTTTCAAAGTAACACACCCAAATTCCACTGTTTGCAATGAATTAATAATGCAGTCTTGTCACTGAAGTATCATGCAAGCTTTAATCAGGCCTTGAGTCTGAAACAGAGGCCCCTTGAAAGGTATTTCTTTATGATCAGAACAATTAGAAACTTAGCAGCAATCACTGAGGGTTGTTCTCAAAGCCACACAGCCACATGCATATCCAGTATATGTGAGCTCCAGACACAAAGCCAGACCCCTGGAGGGAGGGGGGCTGTTCCTTGAAGTTGTAGACAGAGTTATGCTTTGTGATTGGCTGACAGGAACAAGCCAAGGATGAGGCCAAAGGCTGTGTAAACTGTGAGCACAAAGAAACAGAAAGCAAACGGCTTCCATTGCACCGACTCAAAGGGCCTGCCAAGATTCGAAACAAGCTACCAAAAGTTTAGCTCAGCCCTTCCTGCAGCCTGCTCTTCCAGAGTGAGGACACAAAACACATTTGATTCCTTAGTTTTACAGGATTCTGTAGAACCGGACATATTTCATGTCTGCATCTGCCTCCTACCTAAAATCCTCCTTTGCTTTTCAACACACCAGGCAGCCAGAGCTTGGATTAATTTCATCATCACTCCATGCACAGATTGAACTGATGTAGAGGGGAATGTAGTACTCTTGGAAAGTCTTCAACAATGTCTGACTTTTTCCTTCCAAATAGCTCATCTATTAATAAATGAGCAGGTGAAGTTTTAAAACCAAAACAGTCTAGCTTTAGAAAGGATGGTGGAACAGTTTCTGCCACTATGAAGTTACCCAGTGATGTATTTGAAGCACTTGATGCCAGATTATTGAGCTTTTTACATGATTGACCTTAGAATATTTTGTCGAAGGCTTTCGGATATATGATTCACAGATCAGACGACACCTTCACTTTTTAAATATGACATGGAGCAAACAGTGTGAAAAACTAGGTGATCTAAAATCAAGTTATTTGGAGTTAAATGAGTCCCTCAAGGCTAAATTTTGGGTCCAATCTATTCTCCACTGATAAAACAAAATTTATATATTAGGTCTAGAAAGAGGTCAGACTTCCAGAAAGTATTTAAGAACTACAGAGATATTGTCAATATGAGCGTCTCTGTCAGCTTTTTACAGAAGCTGTCTCTGCTTCCAGGACTGTGTCTCCTTCAGCATCTCAGCAGTTTGAACAGGGCCGGGGGACAACCGTTCTCCTTAGCTCCTCTGTCTGGATCTCACTTCAGCAGGGCCTAAGCCTGACCAGTCTGATCACACTTGGAGATTCTTTCTATAGGAAAATGTAGATTAAATGTAAATTTAAACATTTGTACTTTTTGTATTTCAATTTTGTTATGAAATATAAAACTATATGTTTTGACACTTTAAAATTGACAATTGCTGTTGTAAGTTGTTTTAATTGTATCAGCTGAAAATAGACTCTTCCAAATGAAGAGAACAGAAATAAAGGAATAATGATAAAAGGAACAAGAATACCCTTTAGACTGGCATCAGTTATTAGCTCTACATGATTTTGGGAATATCTTAAAAATCATTCCTAAGGACTCCTGCTGCATTTTTACTGGACCGCTAGTCATGGGCCGGAATTAAGTTCTGGTATTAAAAACATCAGGAAAAAAAGCCCAATTTTACAATATCATACTGTTATAACTAAAACTCTGTTCCCAAATGTCTGATTAAAAAGAAATTATAAGCTATTATGAGCTGATCATCAGTATCATCTCTATGGTATGAAAACCTAACTGCATGGGAGCCCATTTTGGCTAGTGAAAAAAAGCCCAAAATGTCTATCATATGACCTAGTTGTCTCATTATTATAATATACTAAGTTTAACTATGAGATATTGTCACATAAAAAATAGATATCTATGCCAAAGTATACATATTTTTAACTTCACCAGAAGTGGCAGAGATGTACTTTTATACCTTTCCACCATTCTGTTCAGAACAAAAACACTTATTCCGGCAGGATTGATCTGACAGAAAATATTTTCAATTTTCAATTCAATTTAATTCAGTTTATTTATATAGCGCCAATTCACAACACATGTCATCTCAAGGCACTTTACAGTTCACCAGATCATACAAATACAATTCAAAGTTTTCTATCTAAGGAAAACCAGTTGATTGCATCAACTCAATGACTCAAATGCAATCCCTCACACTAAGCATGCTTGTAGCGACAGTGGAGAGGAAAAACTCCCTTTGAACAGGAAGTAACCTCCAGCAGAACCAGGCTCAATGTGAGCGGCCATCTGCCGAGGCCAACTGGGGTTCAAGGAGACGGAAGAAGTTCAAGGAGTTTTCCTACCAGGATCTACTGTGAAACGGGTTCATGCCTACAGACCGGCTTGGAGCATTAGCTTCTAAAATGGAGCAAATGTAGGAAATGAAGGGTTGGAAATTACATCTGTCACTTAGAGCAAAAACGGTCATTAAAAACCCACTCAGAGTTAAATGTTTGTTGGTGTAAAACCAGGTCAACAATTGTCAGTATTGATCTTGTTTTTCTCAATAACTAAAATCAACTCTAGTTGGAGTAAAACTGAATGGAAGTCTGACTTCCGTGTAACTTTTACTCTTTACATGTCAGGACCAAAGCAGGGTTTAAACTGATTCCTCTTCTTTTCCAGAATCAGAATCAGAGTTAATTGATTAATCACTTGCAGGAAATTGTTTTATTGCCACAACTATTTAAAGAACAGAGAAAAATAAGACTGTAAGTAGCTACAATACAGCAAAATAAAAGAGAGTATAATAAGACAGAATAAATAAGTAAAATTGCAACCCACAGTTAAATTCCACCCTTCGTATATAAACAGTGCAAACTGAGATATAAGAATAAAATAATATAAAGATCCATTTACTCTGGATTTCTGCTTTAAAGGGAGAAACTGAGTTTCCATTGTAATAGATGAATAACGATAGTTCAGTGGGTGAAATGGACGTACAGAGAAGTTCAAACTCCATCGACACCTCCTTTCTCTGCAAATATCACAATTCTAAACTTCCACCATACACACCCTATTCAGAGACCTTAAGGACCAGCACCAAATACTCTATAGAAACCAACATATTCTCATTATCAGTTCGTATGAAATTGTACGAAAAGTTATGCACACTATTTCGTACGTTTTGGACGTTTTTTCAGATCAGTGCGCATGCGCAGGCAGACAGACGAAAAAAGCAGATCTTAAAACGTAAAACTGGGAAAAACAGTGCAATAATCACTTCTTCAGGTCTCTAACTACGTTACTTGCTGTTTTGTATCTTAGGGTTAGGGTAAGGGTTAGGGTTAGGGTTAATTGTATGTTAAATTCTATTTTATTAAATGGTGCGTAAGATGCACATGCGCAAGGATATCTTGTCTCGAGGCAAGACGTAAAAATACGACGAAATAAGATGAAAAAACTTCAAAAACTTACGAAATTACTCTACATAACTTTTCGTACGATTTCATACGAACTGATAATGATAATACACTGATAGAAACATGCTATGACCCCTTTAAGCAAAACTGAAAAAGCAGTAATTAAACTCTTAAAACAAGCAGCTGAAAAAACTCCCAGGAGTCTTTATCTGTCTAAATTTATCATGTATCATGATCCAAACTGCCAGGAATCATTTTGATTCTCACATAAACTCATTGTTTGGTTGTCCTGATCTGTTGGGCAGACGTCTTCATGGTTCCCTGTGCCTGTGGTCCTGAAAACAAGCCCAGATCATTACTCCTCCATCAATGTGCTGATCTCTACCAAGGATCGCTACCAAAAATCTTTCTTGACTTCCAGTTGCTCATTCTAATGCACCAAATAATACCTGAGAATCAATAATAAAAGGAAACGGAAACATCAGATGAACCTTTGTGATTTTTCTGTCTACTTCTCCACTTCCTGTTCTGATGAAAGACCTTCAGTGAACCGCTGATCAGGACTAACGTGTCTCTCTGAAGTATGAAGAAATAAAGTGCATTCAACATTTATGCATAGAATGACTCCAGAAATCCTCTCGGCTGAATAGTTTTCCTCAGAATGGGTCAGGATGCTAGAGAAGAGTCTGGCTCTTGTTTCCTCTGACAGACCGGGCGTCCTTTGTGGACCGATTGACTTTTTGTTGCGTCTGAGTTTGTTTTTCACGGCCCCGTCTGTTCTGCTCTGTTCCAGGAAGAACAGCCTCGAACGAAGCAGACCTCTGAGACCCTGAGCAGAAGCTGGAACAGTTGGTGCCCCTCAATAAGTTATAGCGCCATCATGCCAAGTCAGGAACACGCAACAGTGTGGAGGAATTTCAGGTAAAAGATCCTGTCTAATTACATCCCATCAAAAATGTAATTCTCTTCCTGAAATTATGCCGCAAGGCCAGAGTAGCCGAAAGCGAAAATACCTGGTGGTGTGAAAAAAAAACATAATGAATGAAGAGAGATATTCTAACCTCCAGCCATAAGTACATTTATATGCTTGACATGAGCCTGCCATCAATGTTGGGTCGAATCCTAATTTAATTTCAGAGATGTATGTGTAATTTTGCCATTAATATGAATGTTAGCAGCCTAAATATTTCAGGCTTTCATGGATATTGTGAGCCTCTCATATATCCTTCAACAGAGTATTAATTAATAAACTCTTTTCTGATACTTTTTTCTTTTTTTTTGCTTGAAACTTCTAAAAGGAGGAAGCAGGTTGGATGATTCAGTGAGAGGAACCAGAACATGGTTGTCTGGAGCCTCATTAACGGCCCCGATTCATTAGGAAGGAGCCTCCTTCCTGTCATCTTCTCCCAACGTGCCGATGTTGTGTGGCCTTTACGGTCATTAATAATGAATTAATTAACCAAATTAATTCGTAGGTGAGAGCTGCTGTTCTGTACCGGGGCCAGTCAGTTTGGATTTGGGCCCTGATGGGTGAGGCCCCTTACAAGCTGATGTTGCTCATGTTTCTGACAGTGCCAGCCCCCCGTCTAAAAGCCCTAGCAAGTGCCATTTGTCTCTGGGTTAACAGAAAGACGAGATATAGGACGGGCTGAATTATTCAGGGCTCCCACAACACATGCACTTTTGCTTTTCAAGCATGAGTTATAATTTAATTAGAAACTTCTGGTTCGTTGCTGGCTTTTTAAATATTAAAATCTTCCACTGATCACATTGGATTAGCCATCTCTGTGAAATTCCCTGAGATGTCAGTTGTTGTCTTTCCGTCTTTCTCTCTCTCTCTCTCTTCTCACTCTCGACGTTTTCTGAACTGCTGCTCTCGCACATCGTTTGTTGACACGCTCACCGTTGAAGCAGTTTCTGTGGACCTTTGGGTCCTTAATGGGAGCCAGTGTGCACGAGCAGGAACACAGCGCTGACCTGATATGAATGAAATCAGAGAGGTTCTCGTCTTAATGAGGTCTGCATGACAAGATGATTACATTTAGCCTGTCCCCTGATAGAAGGAAAACAGGAGGGGGTGTTCTGGGTCGTTTTGATCGTTGCCACACGAAGTCCCCTTTTTAACCATCTTTTTCTTTTTTGCTTTTGACCCTCTGAATGTAAAAGATGCAACCTGTTGGTTTGTGTTCCAGTTTTTTGTTTTAATAAACAATAATTAGCCATAAGTAAACATTTTCCCCGGGAAAAAAAAAAAAATCAATAAACATCGTGGTTAAAGTATTTACAGCATTTTTAAGACAAAAAATAAAATGATTAAAAAATTTTGTTTATATAGTTTCCATTTTTCATTTACAAAATGTGTTTTTTTGCTTTTAACATTAATGGAACACAATTACTCCAAAGCAAAAGAAGAAGATAAAACACAGTTTGCCCTGATATTCAGTCCACTTTCTATTTTTTTAGGATTTTTTTTACTAAGCTTTCCTCTCCCAGGATTTAGCAGTTCTTAAACAGCTGCATGTGTCTCTGCATTAATTTTCTCTTCAGTAATTTCACCACCGCATATCTAATTTGAAGAGTCAGATTTCTAAACAAAACAGCCAAGCAAACAAATAACAAGCTTTCTGTATATCTATACTATTTGATCCTCTTTGAAAAAGATGTTGTTGTTTTTTTGGGTTGTTGTTATTTAATTTCACTTTTCTGTTTGTATTCTTCTTTGGTTCTAATTGGTTAAAGATACATAATGGCCATCCAATTACATAAATGATGTGTTGGCTATCCAATGTTTGATAAAGAATATCTTAATTTACCATGATTTACAGTAAGTTCTTAAGGGTCTTAGGGTAGATGAATCCATTTTTGTGGAGTTGGACACAGTTTATTTAACTTTCTTATTTTTATTTAAGTTACCCAATAATAAATATGAATGTGTAATGTAAACAGTAAAATAAATAATGGTTAAAAAGCAGCAGAAAGAAGTAGAAACTTACATCTGTCCACTATTAACAGAAAAAAAAAACTATTTAGACTTTTACAGACATTATACAAAAACACAAAGACACAGAAAATAAGAAGTACGCAACAAAAAAAAGCTCATTCAAAGTCTGTAATCCCTTTATTATGTTGATTGTCAGAACCCAGCGAAATTATTTAGATACAGTATAATTCCAATGTTTCTTATTTTTAACATCGTCATATGACATTGTTTCACCACAGTTAGATTCATTACCTCATCACTATTCATCTTTCACACAGCCACTGGGAACATTAATGTAGTTTAATCCGACAGCGGGTGACCAGAGATCAGGAATTGACTGAGCTATGGTCTTTACTAAGATGGGAAATGTTGTCTTCCTTCAGGCAAAGTAATACAGGTTTTGTCCACTCGGGGGAGCCAAAATTGAAAATTCTGTAGTACTGCCATGTGCTTCAGAATTTAGGCAAGGCAAGGCAAATGTATTTGTATAGCACAATTCAGTACAAAGACAATGCAAAGTGCTTTACATGAAAAAAATTAAATAAAAAATAAAATAAAAAAAAGTTGGACTAATGATGTTTCAGTTGAACTGTTTAACTAGAACAGTCGAAGGCAATCCTAAGCAAATGAGTTTTTAGTCTTGATTTAAAGGCACTTTTACAGTTTTCTGGAAGTTTGTTCCAGATAAGTGGAGCATAGGAACTAAATGCTGCTTCTCCATGTTTAGTTCTGGTTCTAGGTATGCAGAGCAGGCTGGAGCCAGAAGACCTGAGTGGTCTGGAGGGTTGATACACTGATAGCAAGTCTGTGATGTATTTAGGTGCTAAGCCATTCAGAGATTTATAGACTAACAGAAGTATTTTAAAGTCTATTCTCTGAGATACAGGGAGCCAGTGTACGGACTTTAGAACTAGGGTGATGTGCTCTACTTTCTTAGTGTTAGTGAGGACACGGGCAGCAGCGTTCTGGATCTGCTGCAGCTGTCTGATCTACTTTTTAGGCAGACCTGTAGTTAAACTGATATATGAAGGGTGATTAAGCCTTCCCTTTCCCGGCTAGTTTGTTTTTTAGCCAGCAGTGGATGAACCCCGATGCAACAGCTTTCAGATGCTTTTATGCTTCAGTAAGGTCATATCACCGAACCAGCAACTTGCCCAAATATATTAAGAAAAATAACAAAAGTTATAAGAAATTCATGACAACACTTAGAGAGTGAAAGAAACTAATTTTTTCAGTACAACATAACCTTAGAGGCATTAATGCCGATACTGGCACTTACATAGCTTTAGTTAATAAACCTAAATATAATTGTTAACTAGGTTAAAAAACTTTTTTACTTTACTTTTAAACTTTTCAATTACCGTTTTACTTGTTAACTTTTTTTTCCCAATTTAATTTACAGTAGGTAATATATCATTCAAGGGCTCATCTAATTGGTCAAATGCCAAAATAAGATGTACAGCCATGTAGCAGCATCTCTGCTGAATGGCTGGATATAGATCTTGTGCTTCTAGACCTCACTGAGGGACGGGGGAGGGGGGGACTCCGTCTGTAAGGGGTATACAAGTGATCAAAAAGGGTAACTCGCCCTATAAAGGGTTAGGGAGATACAGTTCACTCTCTTCTCCTTTTTGTTGTTTAGAAACAGGCTGTGTGCATAGAAAAAACAGAGCAGCTTACATATGTACCAACAGATATGTATTTAAATACATTGTTTTAAGCATTTTTGCTTTGCCACTCTCTTGAAAATGGGAAGCAAACACAACATTTGATTCAACTTAATAATTCATAAATAAATATTATTCATAAATAATAATTAATAACCAGCCACTGGTGCAAACCTCCCCTTATACGGTAAGAAACAGTCTGGAACAACCGTTACCCTAAAATGACAGACACTGTGAGGGGCGAGGCTGGGTGAGGACTGGGGTTCATCACAGAGACGATGTACAGTGGTAGAGGTCTGCAGCAAAGAGTCAGAATATCTAGTCCAGAAAAAACAATTAGGCAACATCTACATGCCAGGTGTGTGAACTGTCTAAAGATGCCCTTTCTTTTCTACAATCACAAAGATGTACAGGCAGGTGTAGAAAATGGATGGATAGATATTAATGTTGGATTGAGAAAACAAGCTCAGGGCGAAAAAAAAAACAACACACACACTCCTATCTGCTCTTATGTTGGTGTTACTCTCTCACCTGAATCTTTCACAGCAGTCCAGGACCAGCCCCTCTGCTTCTCTGCAAAACCTGTTAGAGACATAAATCCAATTCAATCAATAATCCAAAGGATGTGCTGAAAACAACTAGTTCCATGATCCCACGGCGTAAGCTACAAAAGCCGGAGGATCAGCTGGTTTTCATACCACCAGACACACAGAGAGACTCAGCTTCATGCCTTAGGGACAAAGTCTGGGAAAATCACCAAGACAGACAGGAAACTTACATTTTTGAACTAATAAATGTTTGTGGGATGAAGCTGAGAACAACACAGGTATCATTGTTAATCTTAAATTCATGATCTTGTTGAGATGGTGTTCACTTGTTCTATAACTCTTATCATGCATTGATTTTCTTTGAGCTGCTGTGTAGAGTTGAGGGAAACTAAACATACCAGCAATAGATTGAATGCACAAAAGTGCCATCAGATTAATAAATAATACTGGATGAAGAGACCTTACAAACAGACTCTTTTAAAAAAAAATCTATACATTTTAGAATCTATCATTATAAGACAGCAACATGTTGAGCAGAATACCCAATGTCTTTGTACTAGTATCACAAGTAGTACTTGGACTTTATCTCGAAATACTACCACAGGCCACAGCTAAGTCCTGTATAGGATTGTGCTACTGTGAGCGTATTTCTCTGCCAAAAACCCAAGAACCTTATCAGACCAGAGTTTGTCATCTCTGGTACTAAAACTCACTGTCCTGCACATTTTAAGAGTTTCCCTCTAGATGGAAATATGAAGTCACAATCTGCCAAAAGAACACACATGCAACAAATTCTTATTTTATTTAAAGGTCCCATATCAGGCAAAATTCACTTTATAAATATTTTCTAACAGTCTTATCTGTCTTGGAACCTTTTTATGAGGTAAACAAATGAAATATTGTGTGCTCAAAATGCTGTTTCAAAATTCTGCCCTTCATGAGGTCATTTGGGGAAATAACCACTCCCCCCCATCTGAGCCCACCATAGCAGCTTCTATCTCTCTCCTCACCGTCACTGAGCATCCAACAGACATGGCTAAGCTAAGCACACCACCTGCTCTGTTAAACGCTGCATCCAGACAAAAGTCTTTGTTTTTCTGACATCATCTGAGGACCTTAATAGGATGAGGATTTTATTTTAAATGAAAATTTACCTGCTAAACTTCTGGAGGGTTTTCATCTGCATGCTAAACTTTTCAAAAGGAAGTGCTTCACAATACGGCTGTTCACACGCAGGCTTCTCCACACAACTTAAATTGAAGATTGGACCTTGCAGCAAGAAGGTTCTGGGTTCGATTCCCAGCCCGGGGTCTTTCTGCGTGGAGTTTTCTGCTCTCTCTGAGCATGCCTGGGTTCTCTCCGGGTACTCCGGCTTCCTCCCATAGTCCAAAAACATGACTGTTGGGTTGATTGGCTTCTCTACAGTCCCCCTTAGGTGTGAGTGTGTGTCTGAATGGTTGTTTGTCTCTGTGTTGCCCTGAGATGGACTGGCACCTGTCCAGGGTGTACCCCACCTCTTGCCCAATGACTGCTGGAGATAGGCACCAGCACCCCTGGTAATGCTGCTTAAGATAAGCATGTTAGAGAATGGATGTATTGTATTACAATCTGTGATGTGGCCATCAACACCTTTGTTTATAGGTGTTGGAGCTTGGCCTATTTTTCAGCGTAGTCCCATTTCTCTTATTGTGACTAACTGCATGTGCTCTGTTCCATCTTCTGACGTGGGAGGTGTTTAAGATGAATGTGTGGTTAACCAGCCAATAGAATGCTAATGAGATGATTCAGTCACCTCAGCTGAACAGACAAATCCAAACATGAGGGACAGTGTTCCCTGCGGTCCAGTGCTAAGGGAGACTGTTTTAGTCCACGGGAGACAATATACTCTGCAGTACCAAAATATTTATACCTTTTTAAGGAATTTGCCATGGTAGCAGAAAATGATCCATATCTGTCCTAATGATTAAAAAGCATTAACAGAACTAAATTGATATAATGGAACTAAAAGGTGGATTTATCTAAAAAAGAATCTGTTCATGCAAGAGATGAATCTTTTCAGGCTTTTAAATCCTGTTTACCAGAGGTGCTAATATCTGTGGAGGGAGATGTAACCTGTACAGTCTCTCTCTGTGTTTTATATAAATTATGGCTGACAGGTTGACTCATCCTTGTTCCAGTCAGCTCAGTGACACCCAACCTAACTCTGGGTCGAGCACCTAATTATAAACTAGCTTCTACTTTAATCTTTTAGCCAGCAGCTTATTCTTTATGAATTCCTCCTCTAGTCGATGGAGGAATATCTCACCTGACATCCATTGAAGGTTTTCCTGTCTCCCTCACCGTCTGCCTGCTCGTTTGTCTCTTCCTGAACAGGTGTATTTGTCTCCTCACACTGCGCTCTGTGTCTCCTAATTCTGTGTGTGTTGGAGGAGAGGGGGGCTTGGCGCTGGAGCTGGGTGTCAGTCAAAGAGTGCCGCAGACAGCCTCTCCGGCCCCCCGTTGTGTGGGGTCCTGTTCTTCATTCCACGTTCCTTTCATCTCTTGCTCTGTTCCTCCCACGAGCCTTCAATCATCAGCAGCCCCTGTTCTCAAAGAACGGTTCTACAGCCCACCTTAATTTTTTTTTTTTCTTAAAATAATGTTAACCTTTGGGACTGAAATCAGTTTTTATGCTGATGTTAAATTTTAATATAAAGATAAAATGTTTTGTAGCCTTTTAACTAAAATTCCTCCTAATTCTAGATGAATTAGCTGCAACTGAACCACAACTACTTAAAAATCTTACAAGTGCGCCTTTACTGTTTTAAAATTTATACACATCTCTTTATTAAAATGTATATCTGTGTCACCAACATATTTTACTCTATGAGATATGTGCTCCTCTTGCTTATATGTGATCACATCATTGGAGACATTTTGTTGATCAGATTATCTGATTATCTCTTATTCAGCCTCTATCTTTAGAACTTTATCATCGAACTATCGACTATCAACTGGGTCGATTATCAAGGGGGTTAGATTGTTGTGGCAGAAAGTTCGCAAGCAAGTTTGGTTTTGGCCGTTGTCTCAAAAGCATCTTGCTGACCAGTTAGCAACTTAGTGCTAGTAGGTTCCCAATGGGAAATTACTTTGGGACCAAGTAGGACTTAGCAATGACACTGGTAACAGAACGCTATGGACAGAGGAAACATGCAAGAGGAGGAGAGTTTAGTGTTGGAGGTCGTGGATGAGTCTCCACCATCATACATTTCATGTTTAGAGGAAAAAAACGGGGATGAAGATGTTGTGGAAGAGGAAGCCAGGGCGGCAGAAGCTTGGTTTGGTGTAGAAGGCTT
>NW_015151141.1:330937-363132 GCF_000732505.1 Cyprinodon variegatus
GTAGAAGGCTTCCAGCCGTACATGTTTGAGCCCTTGCCTCAAAACGCTGCCAGTTCTGTTATCTCTACGCCTGCAGAAGACACAGACGTCCATCCCCGTGAACACTGGGACGGAACTCAATCTGAAAGGAAATGATTCTTATTTCCTTGCGTATATTAGCTGGGACATATGAATAAAGATGCTATGACTGAAAAAATTTGATTGACAGATGACCTTTGATATATGATTGGCCAAATTTAGGTGTACAAGCTGACGTATAACTAACTGGCCTGCATAAAATAAAGAAGAAAAAAAAATGATTTTAAGATAGGTTTTTTTTTTTTTATAGAAAAGTTCTAACTTTTGGGACAATATGGTCTGGTAAAGAGTACATTTATATACATGTTTAAGCCAGAATGATTTGACATTTAAATATGACTTCCCTACGACTTTAAGTTTTTAATAAATTACTCGGCAGCTAACCTATAGGAACAGTCCTAAATACTGTATTTCAATATTAAACCATTCATCTGCAGCCAAATGTTTCAGTTCAAATATGTTTAAGCAATCTCCGAGCCAAAGGCCTTCTGTTCTGGGGAAAAGATGACTATCAGATGGGCCTAACGATTAATACCATGCCGAAGAGGGCACTTTAATTATTAACTGTGCGTTACATTTGAGCAATGCTCAGCAGGCGTGAGCTTTAAAAGTAGCTAATGTTTCACTATCAAACTATTTCATCCAATCTTCAGAGCAGATGTGTGCTCAGAGGAGGGCATTACTTTCCACAGCAGGCGCTGAAAATACTCCTGCTTTCTCCCCTCATCAGGGAAGACGTTGTGGTTTGTCTTGAGGGGCCGAGTGTCTCCTTGTGACTGGCCATTGGTTTTAAGTGGCTTGTGCATTTTTTATGGGACAGTGGTCGCTGGGAATGTCTCGTCTCTCTATGAAGACCTATTCAAATGGTAGAGACCATAAAATGAAGCAGGGACTGAAATATTAATTTGATATTGCAACACACCACTGTGTGTGTTAATTAAGGAAAGAGCTATGTGCTTAAGACGGGACAGGGCACCCAATGAACTGCAAGGGCTGGAGATGAGTTGAATGAAATTGTCATCTGAGTTTCTCATGTGTCTATGAAGATTTTTTTCCTAGATTTTAGAGATTCTAAAGGCTTTTATTTTAGTAAAAATAAATTAAAGTTTCAAATAGATAAATCTGTATATAATGAAAATGTTGAGGTAAGTTGGAGTATGTGTGATATACTTAAAAGTGTTGGCTTAATTCAACATGTTAAACAGCCAACTCACAATCAAGAACATATTTTGGACTTGGTCATCACTGTGCTCATTTTGAAACCATTTTTCCCATTGATCTAATTACCAAAAGAGATGTTATTAGAAATCATGTTATAACAGACAATACAATTTAAAACTTTACCCAAGCTTCCTTCTATCCTATCCCATCCTATCCTTCTGCATCCACTTTACCCTTTAACTCAGTAGAGTAACTGGTTGATCTTTTCCATTATAAAGTTGCAAACGTCATTTATTCCATTGCTCCAGTCAATGTAAATGTTGTCTCTGCATGGAGAAATGCTCCAGCAGTGAGAAAAGTAAAGACCTGAAAAGATGCGGCAAAAGATTGGACTCCAATTTCACTATGAAATCTATAAGGAGAAACATCACAAATATCAATTACAACTAAAAGATGCAAGAGAGTATTTGCTCTGTGAGATTATGGACAAAAACATTAATAATGTTCTCCCCTTATTTGCCACAGTTGAAATGTTATCCCACCCTGGTATCTTTCTGGCCGATAAACTCCAATCTAAAAACACCTGCAATAATAATACAAGGTATTAGAAAAGCAGTCTGAACAGAAACACCAACTCCAGTACCGATAATGACACCATTTAGAATAAACTCTGTTTAAATGCCTTAATTCTACCATTAAACTTCCAATGTATAGAAGAAACTTCAGCAGCTATGCTCCTCTCGCTGCTGTCTTGAATAGGACACACTTAGGAAACCCACTGGTGTGTCTACGAAACTTTTAACTTTTTTAAAGTCTGACCTGATTTTAATCATAAACACATCCCTTATGTCAGATATTTTCCAATGGGCTTTAACAGCAATTATCAAACCATTGTTCAAAAAGAGAAGCTTGAACAAGTTGGTCCTGCAGAACTATAGGCCCGTCTCAAACCTCCCCTTGATAGTAAGATTATTGAAAAAGCTGCGTTTCAACAGTTAAAGAATGAAAAGCTCCTTTGATATCTTCCGGTCTGTTTTCCGTCCCAACCACAGCACAGAGACTGCTCTGATTAAGGCATACACTGTACGAGTTTTTGCCCTTTTCGGACTGATTCTACAGTCGTGCTAGAATTTTCAGGATCGGGCCGAGCTTCAGCCTCATCATGTGTTCTGCATCATGTAGTATACAGGAGGCAACAAACTATGATTAGCCTCTCACAACCACCTCCCAATAAGGAATTGTAAGGTCAAAAGAAAATCAAACATGTTGGGAATTCAGTTGGCCCTTGTGAGGTGTTCGTGGGCAAATCCTGCTGATGAAGCAGAGCTACGAGCCGATTTCCCTGAACCTCTCAAACTGTGCAGATGCAAACAATGGAATTCTTCTTCTTCCAGAATGACAAGTCCAACCAGCGCCATCTCGCAGCGCAGAGTCCAACATATGTTTTGTTGGGCATGCAGTGTAAGCAGGTAGATTGCATCAGAGCATCAGGTCGTACAGTGAAAGTATATGATTCATGAGCTGTGGACTTTTAAACCGTGCAGCTTCATCGTACAGTTTCAGCTGTAGCTGAGAACAAAGATTGAAAATATCGTACAGTGAATGCTCTGCATAAGGAGTTTAATTTACCTAATTTACCCTAAATGCATTGCAGAATGAACCACATTGAGACATCCACTTAACAATATTTTGTTTTAGTTTATTAAAACTAAACAGCATGCAGTACTTTTACTGTATTGTATTTACCTCGAAAATAAATGTTTCTAATAGAGACTCTGGAGTTAGAACCAGTTATGGATCCTTTTTGTGAGTCTAACGCTAATTGACTGTCTAGATTTAGACTAGTCAGTAATTTTCCTCTCCAAAACAGCAAATTTCTGTAAACGTTTTTTTAATTCCTCTGTGGTTAAAATAGTTATCTTATATAGATTTGCTGGTGTCAACTTGTCTCTTTCAGGGTTGATTTAATATACTGGTAGACCAGGTGAAACTCACCTTGGTGGTTGGAGTAGTGTTGTCAAATATTAGCGTCATAAGGAGATACATTAAGTTATCAGAGAAAATTAGGCAGTTTTAATTAAGCTAATTGTTTGAATTTATATACATTAATAATCACTGATGTCTCACAATCAACTTTCCTTCCTGTCTGTCTCATCGTTTGTTATTGTCATAACCTTTTCATCTGAAATATCATGTAATTTATTACTCTTATGTCTCAGACTGTTGATGGAGAAAAATTCTTAGAAATGACCTCTATCCATAAAAGTGTGACTGAGTTTTCCTGTTATCCTAACACAAACAATCTGTCTGTAATAAATGGATATGCTTTATATTTTCTATATTACTCTCTTATATTTTTTCCCCCATCAGAAAGCAGTGAAAGTGTCCTTCTTTTGGGTTCTTTTTTATTACCTCCCCAACATCTCTCTTTCCTCTGTAGGACTGGCTAGCGATTATATACCCTATCTTCCATCTTGGAGCTTATTAACCTTTTTGTTGGAATATTTGGAGCATAAAGCCTTCATTAAATATTTACATATGCACTAACCACTATGAAAAATTAAGAAAGCCAAAGTTTTATTAACCTGTAGTAATATAATGTCTACTCTTGGCCAGAAAAAAGGGTCTTTTTGCACATTAAAGCTTTCTGTAGTGCATAATAATGTATGGTAAGAAGGCCCCTCTTGCATAGATTAACTCTGCTTTAATATAACATTAGGTTTCCCTAAACTGGCTTTATCATAGAATTATGCTTTTAATATGAGGTGTAGAGCGGAGGGCAGGGGGGGGAGAGATGTTTTGCCTGCAGAAATAAAGCATTGCGACAGACATTAATTATCCACAGCTTCTTGTGTGTTGAAACGTACACGAAGAAATCAGAAAAATTCATACTCTCACGTTTCATGAATATATAAGAAGCTGCAGCTTAAATGCTTTCTTCTGCCTCACATGCTGACCTTATGGCCCCATAGATGTTGCTGATCCACAACACTCACCCTTTCACGCAGGACTAAGTGGCTCTTAATTATTCAGACGTATATTTAAGGCAGGGTAATGCTCAATATCATCTTCTCTGTATGCTGCTCTGCTTTAACTTACTGGTGCATGCTTACTTTGTTACCTATATGGCCCTTTTAAGTGTCCCTTTTTCTATTAGATACCTAAATCTGGCTCCCAGTCAGGCAGAGCTTGGATTCATTGCATGCAAAACATAAACCTGCAGACCTGGAGGAAGTAGTGCGGCTTCTGAGGGGTCTATGGTTCAAATGTTATTAAAGGAAGTTTATAAAAACAGTGGTCACACCAGCTGATTTTATTATTTTACTTTTTGGTACATCCTTTTTATAACAGCGCATATTTAAGTGAGCCTGAATGTTTATTCAATTTCTCAATTTAGGTTTATTTGCAACCTAGCACTGGGAACAAAAGTGGTAGACTGGTGGACAAAGGTGGCACAGTGTTCATCTAAAGCTTCCTGCAGTCTCTTTTTTGCAAAAGTTAAGCTCTTCTGTTCCCGAAAACATTTGTGAACACTTACCGTCACTTCTCTTTCTTTCATGACATACTGAAACTAAGCCTTGATTAACTTTAAGACAATCCTGGAATCTTTTTCAGTGTTTTGTCCTGCTTCTCTCCTAGACGTAGCTATGGGCTCAGCTTTTACTGTGACTAACTGGATGTGCTCTTTATCATCCTTTGACATAAATACTGGTTAAGAGTTTGTCTGCTTAACTGTTTTCTCCCCAAACAGATGCACCTGTGGAGCTAGTTTACCGTTACCTTTTTTACTAAAGAGAGCATTTATAGATCAGTGCTTCTATGTTCATTTTTATGTCTGCTTGCGTCACCTTGAACCCCAGTTAGCCTCAGTTGAAGGCTGCTCACACTGAGCTTGGTTCTGATTCTGCTGGAGGTTTCCTCCTGTTTAAAGGGAGTTTTCCTCTCCACTTTGCTGCATGCATGCTTAGTGTGAGGGATTGCTGATTCAATGCAACCAAATATTAATCTATCTAAAACCCTAGAATCATTACTGAGCTTCTGGAGCCATTCTTTCCCTAAAGATTTACTCTTTCCGACAACATTTCCTGTGAGTCAGAGAAACTTTCACCTTACTGAAAGTTTCTGACCACCTTCCCTCCTCAGCTGGTATCATCCTCCTCATTTGGTCATATTTAGGAAACACAGTTTACCATGGTTCCATACATTTTATAATGATACAGAAACAAATACAGAAAAAAAAATGAAAATAATAAAAAATAAAAGAAATTACAAAAAAATTGATAAATAAATACATTTAAAAAAATGATAATAATGATACAGAAACCTTTGCAAAATGTTTGGATACCATAATTTTCCCTTTTTATGGAAAAATAAAATAATTCTCTAGTTTTTTTGCAAAATCTTAGAATCTTTTTTTTTTTGGAAAATCTTTGTTTATATTTCTAGCATCCAATGAAATGTTAGCTTTTCAGATATTTCAGGCTGTTCCTCTCAAAGCAACCAATGCCAACAATCAAGACTGCATTAGTCACTTCTGGTGGGCCTGAGATCATACCTGGTTTGCAAATATTTAATTTTTTTATTCCGTTTTTACACCACTTTGTTGAATGATTTTGAGATAGCAGTGTTTGTTATTTGAATAGTTTAGTATTAAACCTTCTTAAAATCCTTATTACATTTGTATGAACATTTTTTTTGTGTGTGTGTGTAATTTGATATTGTTACAATTGGACCTTTAGACTTATGCCAGCCAAGCTTGGCAATGAAGCAGGAATGATTTTAGGTGCTGCTGTTCATTTGCATGTTTTCACTAAACCACTTATTGCTAAGACCCTAATCAGATATAAATGATGATTAATTTTGAGATTTGGTTAAATTAACTGCAGCTCAGATATTTGCAGGACAATCTTTCTCTGCAGAAATGATTCTAAAATATCGAGAAGTTCAACTTTGTATAAAACAAAACAGAAAAAAAATCTTACTTTGACTAAAAAAGTCAGAGAAATGAGCATTAGTTAAAGGCAAAGACCAAAGACGGACAGGATCCAGAACAACTGGCAATTACAGCAAATGATGAAAAGCTTGGCGAAACAATCCAAGAGCGAGAAGCAGGGAAAATGTGAGATGAGATGTGACTGAGAGCTGCTGGTTGTAGGTGTTAAACTTTGATGCCTCCAGTGAGCGAAGCTATAAAGTACAGGGCAGTGTGGTCTGAGAGGAGCAGTAATAGAGCCAGGGCCGATTGAGGCAGATGGAGCAGAATAGATGCAGGAGCGATATGAGGAGGGGGGGTGGAGGGAAAAGGAGCACCATACATAGTTTGAGTGAGACAGAGCGAGTTAGGGGGCTGCGGATAGTTAGATAGAGGGAGAAACAAGAAGGTTATCCATGATTTAAAGCCTATGGGGCTGTGAGATGAGCCTTACTAGTTGAGGCTGCTGTGATTGCTGGCTGAGGCTGACTGAGGCTGGGGCCTTTCAGCTCGTTTCATCATAGAGCTCCTAATGAGGCCTGAGCCGCCTCCCTGAGCACCGAAGGCTGCACTCTGAGCGAGGCTATTGAGGGGCTCCAGCTCCTGCCAGTAAACACCAGCAGGTCCTGAGCACTGGAACAGAGAGAGGGCTTTGGGGTGGGGGTGGGGGGGTAGCTCCAGGGCGGGCCGGGAGAGCCACTTTGTCCCGAGGCTGTGTGAAAAGGTCAGCGCCCGAGAGGAGTAGCCACGGGCCCCTGCTGCAGGGCGTCTGGAGGGAGAGTTGTTTTTCTTCAAACAGGAAGTGGCAGCTTAAGAGGAGCACATCCATTAAAATATGTCCACTGTTTGCTCACAGAAGCAGAAATACAGGAATGTGCAAAAGTCTGGACTTATCTCTCCCTTTATATTTCCCTTCTAAGGCATAGGACATTCTTCTGCTCTTTTATAGTGATCTGGGGTATTATTTCTCCAGGCTTTCTGAAACGTCTTCTTTTCAGGCGGCAGTTTTTTTTGGCTTTTTTTTTTTTTGATAAGAGGTCACTTTCTTGTTTTTCTTTTGTCACCAGACTCATAAATCACTGCTGACCTGAACCATCAACTGTAACTAGCCAAAAGTTTCATTCTCCTTGAACCTTTTTTATCTTCACTGTATTTCATTTTCATATTCTTGACCTAAATAAAGTAAAACTTTATGCTTACATCTAAGAAAAATGACAAACGTTTGTATGAAATTCTTAAATTAAATGAAGCCAAGATTTCCTACCATCACTGCAGCACGTCTGTATGAGAAATTTTGGACCTTTCTTAGCTCACACTTGCTATATATTTTTATTATTTTCTGCTTTACCCCAGGATTTTTGTTTAGGATTGTTCTCCTCCTTGAAGGAGAACCTCTGCCTCACATTTATCAGATCTGATTTAACTCTGATTATAAACATGCTTCTTTAGTCAGGTGTTAAAACCACTGTTGCAAAAGAACAACTTGGACAATGTGCTACTGCAGAACTATAGACCCATTTCTACCCTTTCCTTCATCAGTTATATTATTTTAAAATCTGTGTTTCAGCAGCTGAACACCTTCCTAACAACAACCAGCAACTTCAACGTCTCCCAGTCAGGCTTCCTTTCTCACCATCACTGGAACTGGACTGGTTTAAATCCCATTAAAAGGTGAGGTAAGTTTTAGTGTCTGTAGGTAACTTGCTTTCATTTTCTCAAACATTTTTTTTTTTGTTTACTAATATAATCATCTTATTTTAATAGTTTTCTTTTATTCTCTTTATTTGAGTTGCCTCTATTCCACTACAGTGTTTTTGTGAATTGTCTTACTATGGAAATGAGCTCTAGAAATAAACTTGTCTTGCCTCTGCCTGCCCTGTAATCCTCTTTATTCATCCCCTGATCAATGCTGGTCAGCTTTCAGTATGTTTTTGCCATCTCCATGTTTGCCATGTCCCTGGTCATGGCTTGTGTAACAATGCAAAAAAAAAGGAATACATCATAAAATACTTAAAGTTAAAAATACATAAATGCAATATTTATTTTTCTAAAACACAATTCAAATATTAAATGTACCATTTAATTAAAAAATGCACCATTAAATGAAATTATTTTAAACAAGTTGTGACAAAGCCTTTACAATAACAAGTAATGCATGACCCAGCTTTAAAGACTGAAGATTCTTCACTGACAGCTTTGATCTGAGAATATGTGGGAAAAAAGAAAAAAACTTCTTCAACTGCAAGATCTGAAGTCCACTTTAATTATTTTAAATTTTTACTAATTCTGGACTTGGAAAACCTCTAACTGCTTTTATTAATGTGACCTAAAATATCCTCTTTTCAGTAGCAGTTTGGGCGGTTCCCCAAACGAGGACGACTTCATCCAGTGTAGGGAAGCAGAGGGGTGGGGCAGGTGGGGCGATCTGCCTGTTCACCCCTGCTCTGGCCTTTGAGCAGAGTTAATGATGTCACTAATATGTTCTTTAAAGACCACACTGTGATTCATGGCTTTCATTAGCCCTCTGTGCCAGGGTGTCTTTCCGACTCTCTTTCTCTTCGCTGGCTCTGTTTTAATGATGGCCTGGAGACGAGGTGGCACGCTTGACCCTTAATCATACGGGGCCGGGGTGAGTGAGCGGTGGTGATGAGATGGGAGGGTTTGAGGGGGGAGAGCAGCGGTCAGGGGAAGGAATCAGGAGGCTTTTTTCTTTTTCTTCATAATCCAGCTCCCTGGGGCAGCTTAATACTTCGACCACACATTCTAATCTCTAGTATTTGGAGTTACAGTTAACAGAAAAACCCTCAAACGAGTAGAGAAATATCTCTCATGTTTGCCAGATAGAAATAAGGCAGACTGATCATGAGCTATGTGGTCCTGGAGAAGGTATTTAACCAAGTTTCCCTCGGTGCACCCTGGAAAGTGTTTCAGGAGTGCAGGGTCCAGTGCCCTTTACTCTGAGCCTTCCGATCTTGAGCTGGAGTCAGGTTTACAGTGATAATATTAAGTCAGACCTGTTCCTTGGTTCATGTTGGACTGTGGTAGTGCTTACTTTTGTCACCAATCCTGTTATAACTGGATCTCTACGTGCAGCCAATGACCTAATGGCGTCGTATTTGGAAACCAGCAGGTTTTGGTTCCCTTTTTTGTAGATGACAAGAACCTGCTGGCTCTTTTTGGCCCAACCTACAGCATGGATAGAGACAACTCGCAGCTGAGTGTGAAGTGTATGGAATGAAGATCACCTCCTCCGTTGCCCTATCCAGGTGAGGGGGGAGTTCCTGCTGCAAGTGGAGGAGTTCAAGTGTAATTGGTTCATGAATGAGGGGTGAGTGTGGTGGGAGATTGACACATGGATCACTGCAGCTGGCACAATATTGCAGATTCTGCCCTGGACCAATGTGATGAAGACAGATCTGAGCCAAGAGAGGAAACTCTCAGTTTACCCATTTATCTACGCTGCTACACTCGTGGTCATAAAATTTGGGTCATGACCGTAAGAACAAGATCCCAGAGATAAGGTGACAAGCCCAGGCATCCCGGAGAGGCTGGGAGTAGACGTATTGCTCCTCTACATCACAAAAAGTTAGCATAGTTGGCTCAGGATTCTGTGTTCCTTCTTCTTTCCTTGAAAGATGTGGGGCCAAGCACACACTCAGGAAAGCTGGAGGAGTGTTAGGATAGAGACGTCTGAAGATGTCTGGATAAGCTGAAGATGACAAGACTAATATAAATGTTTGTGTTTTCATTCATACTTATGTTCGTCATCTTCTGCTTTATCCAGGTTCTGGGGGCGGCAGTCTAAGCAGATCCTCCCAGACTTTCCTCTCAATAAGCTCCTCCTCCAGCTTAAACAAATATGTAAATAACTGCAGATCAGACTGCATAAAGTCTTTCCAGTCTGATTTAATGCCTAAAATAAAAGTAAAGTGTAAAAAAACAAAATGAGTTCAAAGTGAAGTCTATTGTTTAGGTTTTACTTCTTCTTTAAGTCGTGTGGAAGCTCCATTTTTCGTAACGACTTTTAAAAAGATACCATGTTTGTCTCTGTCTGGGGACGCCCTTAGTCTTCCTACCTCAGCCTCCCTGCTTTCATTCAGGCTCAGCTCCTCCACCTTATCCCCTGATAAACTAATCTACATTCAATACAATTGTTCTCTTACTAGTTACATATACAAAGCAAAGATAAGCGCCCTATGTCCGGTCCTTTTCGGAGTATATCATTATTATTTGGTCCTGTTCAAAACCCTCACATCTTCATACTTGCCTTTTAGCATTGAAACCTTCAATGAGTCAGGGTGCATGTAATCCTCTACATTAATGCAAATATCTGACTTCAGTGTGAACTCTAAACCCTGGTATTAAAAGAGTAAGTATGGATAAATGTATACGATATATATCTGTACCACGAAAATTAAAACTCTCCTGCTGGTCTCGCTTTTTTCCAGTCTTTGTTTGATTTGCTAGTTTGAGTGACAGCATCACAAAACCATTGTTATCACAGCTAAGGTAGAAGCTTTGTCTCTGTGTTTTGAAACTACTAGATTTCCTCACTGTTGCATCATGTCAAGAACTCTACCAAAGCAGTAGTGAAAACATAATTTACAGAGAATGCTCAAACAGTGCTCAGCTTTCCCTCTAAATAAAGGGCAGCAGCACTCGGTGTTCTCGGACCAGGTATGAAAACGGCTTGATATAATATCTCAGTATGATATACTATGCATTTACATTTACTCTAGCTACAAAGAGTAAATACAGAAAGAAATCATGTATCACATGCTGCTGTTTCATGTATTAGTACAACGCAGTAAGAAGGATTTAACCAGTTACCGTTTCAATCTTTGTGTGTAAATATTCTTAGAAGGTATCACAAAAAAAAACATCTGAACCTCTTAGCATTCAGCTCCTTCCAACCATACTGGCTCCTCAGGTAAAAATGCTAAAAAAAAAGCCTTCAAATGAATTACTTTACTGCAAACCTAGAGGGAGAGGGGGTAGTAATGATGAGTTTTACTTCTTCATACCCTTTTTTCACACAATTTCTATTAATTGATGTCACTTCTCTGGCTGTATATACCAACAGGTTTATTTGGTGTAGGGTTTTGTCTCTATTTATTTTCAGGTGGGTGGTGTTTGGTTTGGTTGACTTTAACTAGTCTTTTTGTGTTTATTTGGTTGATTCATTTATTGTTGTTTGTCAAATCATATGGCTGAAATTGTCTGAAATAATTTCTTATTCATTTATTCCTTCATTCATTAATTATTTCATTCATTCAACGAATTAACTCAAGATAGGAAATCCAGCCTTCAATTTCTCAATATTTATTTAGTGAGAAAAGATCCAACAGAAAAAAAATATGCAGCTTTAAAATCATATAAAGGTACATAAGTAGGAATGTAAACAAATAATTGATTGTCGATTAATGGTTTATGAGATTCAGATGTATTCCATCCTATTAATTGATAACATTCACTTAATGAATCTCTTTCACAGTAGTAACGTTATTGTCGCCCACTAAAGGGCATCACTCTTCATTCTGGGTATTTGCTATAAACACCTTTGTTGGAGCTTGTCCTGTTTCTCAGTCTAGTCCTATTTCTGTGATTCTGCTTCTGTCTCCTTGAGCCCCAGTCGGCCTCAGCAGATGGCCGCTCACACTGAGCCTGGTTCTGGTTCTGCTGAAGGCTTCTTCTTGTTAAAAGGGAGTTTTTCTCTCCACTGTCACTGCAAGCATGCTTGGTATGAAGGATTGCTTTTAAGTCAACAAGTCGATGCAATCAGCTTGTTTTCCTTAGATAGAAAACAATCAACCAATCAAGCCTTGAGATGACATGTGTTGTGAATTGACGCTATATAAATAAACTGAACTGGATGAAAGAGAGCACATCCAGTTAGTCCAGGTCAGAGAAACAGGACTACATTGAAAGACAGGCCAAGCTTTAACATCTATACACAAAGCTGTTGATGGCAGCAGCACAGCTGATATTTCTCTCCAGGATGAAGTCACAGCCAAACAGGAACAGACCAGATAAAAAAAAAAAGAATGATGAGAAGGAGTATGATGAGAAAAAACAGAGAGATAATAAGTTATTGAACAGATATTGCAGAATGGAAGAATGGAGATAAAATGAAGCAAAATGATTAAAAAGTAGTCCCAATGTCCCGACATTTACCATACTTGCAAAACATTTTTCCAAATCAGAAATGCAATTGTGGCCACAGTTTTTTATTTATTTATTTTTTTTTTTGTCTATTTTAGTACTTTTGAAAGTCAGGTACAAACTCACACAGAAAAATATCTGTGATCATTGTTGCAACAAAGGAGGAATTGGTACAATGCTGAAAGCTAACGGGTTGGAAAGGTATTCTGTGTGCAAGGCAACATTTTTGGACTGTCTGAAAAAAAACACAGTATAATGATATTAATAAAAAGAAAAACACAGAGCAGCAGGATAGCAGACAATCTTTATGTACCATTACATGTCTTTGCAGCAGCGATTTTTTCTTGGTGCACATTAATGTTCTATTTTCATTTAATTTTGCTGTAGCACTTTAATATAGGTTACAAGGTGTACTTTACATATAATTTAGTATTATTATGATTCTTTTTTTTAAAACATATCATCATTAGCTCCATCTCCTTGCTTTATACCTTTTCTTCTTCTTACAACTGTTCTCAAACCGCCTGTAGAGCAATCTGTTCATTTGAAAGGGCAGAACCAAGTTTGTTCATCATAACATTGGTGCATTAATCTTTGCAGATCATCGGCAACAACCCCACTTTTTGCATGCACTAAAATAATTATTCAACCACTTTAGTAACTCTTATATGAAATCTTTGAAATTCTGGAACATCGTCCCTCTGGAACACTAAAGGAAGTGCCAGGGAGCATCGGGATAAGATGTGTGAGCCCTTCAGCTGCCTCTTTTTGATGTGGAGGAGAAGTGGCTCCACATGATCCATGGACGCTTAATCTGGCTCTGAGAGCTGCCAAGTAGAACAAACTATTGTTGAGGATTGTTCAAACAGTGCTGAAAGACCAAAAGTAACATTTAGTAGATTTTTAATTTGAAATAGCATTTTAGAAGGGTTAAACACCTAAAAAAATTTGAGTAATTTGGCCAATTTCAACATCTCACTGGATGGACATCACCAAACAAAAGGTTCACATTCATCCATGCCCACCTCACCACCATGTGAAATGAAGGAATGTGTAATGTTTAGCTGGCAAAGGCACCAATGCAGTCACAGACAATTATACAGACAGGTCCCAATAAGTTTAGAGAGAGGGTTTGTTTATACTGCCCCTCCTCTGACCGGTTCACCCAGCATCCTATCTCTGCCTCTTACCATATGTTTTTCTATTTTCCTACCTCTGCTCTTTTTTTCGACTCCCGGGTCTGTAGCATAGACTAGCCGCTAATTCAATCTCATTATTTTTCCAAACACGGTTGAAGTGTGTGGCTCTCCTCAATCAGCGGCAGGCCTAACCCCCTGATCTCTGGCAAATGGTGCTCTGCTGTGTGTGTCTCCGCTCAACCCTCAGAGCACACAAAAGGCCACGACCCAAATTGCCGGAGGATTTAGGCCTTAATCTGTCTTTGCTCTGAAGAAAAATGGACGGCTCGGACAGAGACCGGAGGAAAAGTCCGAGAAGGAAAAGAAAAATGGGAGGGGTGATTTTATGGGATTGAGGGTTATAGAAGCATTAGGAGCATAACCCCGGCTGGGAAAACATCTGCTCTTCATCATCTAGGTGCTCGTCTGGTCTAAAGCCTTGCAGTGGGTATGTGTGTGTGTGTGGGTGTTTGGGTGGGGGGAGGGCTGTTGTGGTCTGTAAACAGGGACTTAACATGTCCTGCTTTACATTTTTAAAAAGCAACACACGCGTTGTCCCCTGCTTTCACATAAAGTGTAAATAATTGAAATTATCCCCAGCTTCAGTGTCCAAACTCAGCATAACATGCTACACAGAAACATGTGTGCCTTTTCCAGCCAGGTCCCAGAACACACGTGTAAACAACCTTAATTGTCTGCAAAACAAGCTTGAGCACAATAGATCTGTGTGTAATTTATTTATCATTCATTCACTGCTTCCCAACAGGAGGTTAGAGCTGCTATGTTTGCCTCCTATGAACATTCGCTGACTCTAACACGAAGGTAAAGTTTGGCTGCAGCTCTGGTACAGTAACAAAAAAAACACTTGTTTCTCTCACAGGAACTCAGGGAGCTCTACTCAAATTATATATATTTTTCGAATTATTGCTGACATTAAGCCAACGACTTAAATAGAGACGTTAATAACAAGTAAGATCAGAACCATTACAGGTATTTCAATATATTTACTAGATTTCTTTTGCATCCTGACATTATGCAAAAGTTGTTATGTTTTTTTTTTTAAGTTTATCCAAAGTTGGGAGATTATAAAGTTTTGGTAGAACTGCTTTTGAAACAGTCTGACTGGTGTCAATCATGTTTGCTGTTCCAAAACTTTCTCACATTTATTTGCTCAAATATTTTCCCATTGCTGCTGAAGAAGTGGTTGATAAGATTTAAAATTGACTTTAAAATATTCTTACGGCTTTTTTCTGCCTTGTTTCATTTTCTCTCCTCTCTGTAGCTGTCATTGTTCACCAATATACTGTATATCATTGATCTGGTGGCCCATTTAAACACATTAATATTCATGAGAACCTCATAACTGGGAGTATATAGGGCAGGTGGAGTCTTGTATCAAACTTTGAGCTAGGATACTGAATAGGAGGGGCCCTAGGATGAACCCTTGGGGAACGACACATTATTTCTTTGACTTCTGATTTAAAGTCACCTACTGACACAAAATAGGCCCTGTTATTAAAGTAGAACCGAAACCAAAACAGTTCTGCAGCAGAAAGACCAAGCAAGTTTCCCAGACTCCCTAAAGCCTTTCTCCCAATGAAATTAGCGGGTTAACCCGGGTTTTTCAAACACGGGTCGACTGGCTAACTAACAGTGTTTCCCATTTCCCTTTGTCAAAAAAACTGTTCTTTTCCCACTGCCACTAAAAGCAGATTGTTCCCAGGTTTAAATTGTTTTTTTGGGCAGTGGGAAAGGGGTACAATAGAAGGTTTTCTCAGCCCTCTGTTGTACAGC
This sequence comes from Cyprinodon variegatus, assembly GCF_000732505.1. Taxonomy (NCBI): domain Eukaryota; kingdom Metazoa; phylum Chordata; class Actinopteri; order Cyprinodontiformes; family Cyprinodontidae; genus Cyprinodon; species Cyprinodon variegatus. The sequence goes on from NW_015151141.1 coordinate 346,283, forward strand.
TTTAAAGCTACAGTGTGTAACTTTCAGCGACATCTAGCGGTCAGACTGCAGACTGCAGCAACATGAACATCTCCCCCCCCACCGCTTCTCCCCCCCAACAGTACGGCGAGCGTTACGGGACAAAATGTCTTCCAACACGTCCGCATCACCTACCTTCTCAAGTGATGAGGTTTGTTTACATAGATAATTTTACAGATAGTATTTCATTAGTCTGTGTAGGGTATAGATTTCATGTAGACTTAAGATAATAAATATACCCGTTATTTTTTCTACATCGTTTTGACGTTTTGGCGATCTCGCAATCGCTAGTTTGTTGGCTCTGCGCTGCCGTAGCGCAAAGATGTCTGCCTCCATGGCAGCGAGACCCGCTCCTATGTAATTATAAATAACGAATTCTAAGGCAACGCAAATATTAAGGTTAAGAGGCTGAGCTCGTAGATGATGATAAAATAACATAGTTATGTATAATATATTACATTTCTGACTGTATATCCCTGTAATTATTACACACTGTAGCTTTAAAAGAAACTGATTACATTAAGTTAAATACAATTTATCTTCTTTATTATGAACAGAAAGCATAAGATAACTATTTCTGTTTATCTTAATTTACCTTAAACAAGAAAGGGGACGACTGAAATGGTTTAAAAGTTAAGTATACATATGTACACACTATATATACATGTGTGTATATTTATTTGTAATAAAGTTTTGGGGTTTTTGGTGGCGTAAAGAGTTCTTTTTATTTGCTAATTAAAGATTTTCAAGAGGAATGTAGATATTTTTGTTTGTTGTATCTTGTAGTTAATAAGTAGAGCCTAATATGTGTAATATTTGTCTCTGTTCACATTTGATACTAATTAAAATGGTACAAATGTAATAAGATGAAGAAAACAGCACATAGCTCCAATAATTCCTGACTTCAGTCTTGTGAGCATTTCTAAGTTCAAAGCGACGTGATGTTAATGAAGGTTCCCATGTACAAAGAGAAGCTTATGTAAATGTTACCTCTCCAGATGTTCTGCAGCTCTTGGAGCCAGAACTCCCAACTAGCCCCGAGCCACATACTACCAGTTAGCATTTAGACAAACCTTTGTACCTTCCCGTGCCTATAGGGCCTATCAGATCGTCACAGCCCAAAAATCAATATCTGCTGCTAATGAAGTTTAGCCACACATTTTAATGAAGGAGCCAATTTGCATTTAAAAGTACCAAGAGGGGAAATGGGTTCATTTTCTTCCATATCTAATTCAGTATGTATATTCAAACAGAAAGTCTTACGCAGGTTTGTTCGGCGTGGTAACGGCGCCGTGTTTGTTGGGAGGTTTCGTTTTAATTGGTTACTGTCTACATGGCGTTTCTGCACATCTGAAAACATTAAGAGGAGCAAAGGCTTTTCTCCTGCATTATCAAGGTTTAATCAGATGAATGATTTAAGGACAGTTTTCCTCATGACTGCACATCATCAAACCTCTAGTAATGTGGGTTTCATTTGAAATAAAGAGTGACATAATGAAGGATGTTGGAACACTCTGATACAACAGACACAGCAGATGATTTTAGGACTGAAGGACACCACCTGATTTATTATTTATTTCAACCTTAGAACCTGAAGTGACACACATATCTATTTGCCCTATGCATTTAGGTTTTAGATTTATAATGTTTTTACATCCAATTAATTCAATAACAACAGATATAAAATGAGGGATTTTCAAAGAAACTGTTAAACGTGTATTTAAGTTGTTTTTATCTTTACAATGAAAATTTCTTCATCCTCAGGCATATATTCCTACATGCTATATTCCAGATCCGAACAAATTTAAATTGCTCAAACGGTTCAAGTCAAACATAAATTACATGTTTTATTTTTGTTATTTTTTAGTGCCATTTTGATTTTCTGTGATTGATGACATTTTTTTGACTGCCCTGTCAGTTTTACATCCCTATGCAATAGGGATGCACGTTATAATCGGCCCCCTATCGGTATCGGCCTGTATCGGCCTTAAAACTGAATATCGGACATCGGCCACCCCACCGATATTTAACCCGATATTTGATCAGCTTCTGAGTTAATAAAGTCTAAAAAAAATAAATAAATAAATAAAAATACTACTTCTTCTTCTTCCTCAAAAACTTATTTTTTACAGACTTAAAAACTTCTAAAGATGAGGAAAAAATATTGATCCATTAAAATATCCCAATATCTTCATATGCTGATATATTGCCATTTAAAAACACCATATCAATCTTTTTTACTAATGAAATATTGCTATATGTCATCATTATCCCCTGAAAATTCACGAAATTTTGCCATATTTTTATATGTTGATATATTGACGCGGTATCGATCTATTTTACTAACAAAATCTCACAACAATTCGCAAAATATCACGAGAGTTTGTAACAGAACGATGAAATTTCACGAGATTTTGAAAGCAAAATAGATTGATACCACGTTTTTAAAAATCTATTTGATATCAGCATATGAAAATATATTTGAGTATATTATTTTTCAAAGTGTCAGAAATGGATAACAAAACTGCTATTTTCAATGACTACTTATTTTTGTCCAGCTTTAACATCGGTATCAGTATAGGTTATCGGCTACATGAGTTTTAAAATATTGGCATATCGGATATCGGCCAAAATCCCAATATCGTGCATCCCTACTATGCAAGGCATTCCTCAGTTTTACAAACTGACATCCGGTGTGTCAGTTTCCCTGCAGCCAAGCAGTAATGTGCCGCTTAACCATAATTGGCTGTTTTTGCACAACCAGCCGTCTACCTAAGCTGTTTAGAAATGACAAATATACACTCCAAACCTCACTTCTCAACTTTTGAATGTCAAGTTTTAACAAAGAAATACGTCCATTTCTCCTTTATTACATCTTTAATCAAAATGGTAGTGTTAAATAATGTCAAAGGTTACAGTATTAATAATATGCTTCTTTTCATTTTTTTTCTTTAGATGGAAAAGTGTGTCCCTGTTCTTAATTGGCCATCAACCCGTCTGACCTTAACCCCATAGATCATCTATGATGCCTTGTGAATAGGAACATGTGATAAACCAGGCCTAACAATGCAGAGGAGCTGAGTGCCACTTTCAGAGTGCCAAAGACTAATTGACTCCAAGCCTCTCCTCATTGTTGCAGTAATTCAGGCAAAAGGAGCCCCGACTACATGCTGACTTGGTCACCCTCACCTGGAAATTCTCTTTTTTTTGCTCTTCAATGATTTTGCTATTTTCTGTGATACTGAATTTTCTGTTTTTATTATTTGTCAGTAACAATCATCTTCATAAACAGAAATAAACACTTAGAGTATATTAGTCTGCCTGTAATAAATACATATAATATACAAGTTTTACTTTTTGAATCACTGAAATAAATCTTTTTTACAATTTTCTAACTATATAACTAGCAGCTGTGTATTCATACATTAGATGCCATGATAAAACTCTGAGTTAAGGTTTTCTTTCACTGATATCTGTACCACAGTGTACCTGTTCTGACATCTTTTCTACCTCTTTGCTTATGAAAGGAAGCCTGCTTGTTTTATGTAAATATCAACAAGGCTGAGTCTCCTGTGTGCCGCGTTCAGTTTGGATGCTAAGAGATCTTTGCAACAATTTTCCTGCTCTCCCCTGTTGGCAAAATGTGCCGCATTACCAGCTGCAGCAGGAAGGCAACTTAGCCTCCAGCAAGACTAAAGTGTGCATCAGAGTAAACCAGTTGTTTACTTTGTTTGAACTCACCCAGGAGAGAGGGACTGCTTGAAGTTTTTGCATCTTTGACACCCAGCCTGCGACAGAGAACCGGATGAATAACAATGTCACTTTCTTTACCTTCGCTCCAGATGTTTTCCTTTTCCCGTTCTTTTGCGACATCCCATCTTTGTCTTTTATCACCTCGCTGCCACCCTATCCACTCCTCTTCCCCTCTGCACTCCTCTCAAATTATTCATTGGCTCTTTTAAAGTTTTAGCGTGCAGTAAATTGATGCTGACACACAAACTGCATTATAGTTTTTCGCTCCTTTTTTTCGTAAACTAACAGCGTGGCTCATCTCTCTTTAATTGTGCAGCAGTTGGGGACACAGATGCTCACAGATGCAAGTGCAGGAGGTTGAGATGAACGGAAGGATTGCAGGAATTCATACTGCATAGCAAAGGATTGTGTCATTTAGTTAAAGTGATGAGGCAGAGGCCCAGATTGACCCAGTGTGAGCTTTTCTGTGTGCTGGTGTAGATACTAGGGTGTAACTTTTAAGAACTCTTACTACAACAATCAGGAGGCTTCAAACCAAAATAGGCAATGACAGTTTATGCATAATGACATATTTTAGGTAGTTATGCAGGTGGACAACAGCCTGTGTCAAATATGCTGGTGAAGATTCTCAGTCATCCAGGTCATAGTTATTCCCATAAAGTTAAAGAAAAAAATCCACTGGACTTATTTTCCCGTTTTGAAGACAATTTGCTTCCCATCCACGAAGCTTTTTCAATTCAAAATGTCAAAAATATTTTTGAGTTCAAAGCTTTATAAAGCAGCCCAAGAAAGCCTTGTTTGGACTTAGAAAACATGCAAATTGAGCTTGACGAACAGGTCCGCCCTTTGGAATGGGAGTCGTTTGGTTTCTTTGTTAGCCTGCAATACCCCATGCCTGTCTATGTCTAAACATTAAACAGAGGGTGTGGGCTCAGATTTCATCTTTCAAAAACCTACAATGCAGCAATTGAGTTGATTCCATCCCACTATCATCGCAACGCCCACACCCTTACAGGGGAACAGAAGACCTGGCCTGTTCAGCCAGGCCAATAATTCCCTTCTGGTCTCGAGCTTGTCCAGGAGGAAAACCACATTGTGCCTCCTGAGGCAAAAGCTTTCGTCCTATTAATACAACTTTTATATTTACTGTTCTGGTCTCTCAATCATACTAGCCAAAATTAAAACAGTGGATCAGTAGCTTTTTGTGTCCGTTGTACCAGGACTGTTCACTTTCCTCCAATTATTGGCTGATCAGAGATTGTTACAAATCCGGATGGTGCATTAGGTTTACCTAAAGCTCCAAACCAGGCTGTTGTAGTGATTCCATCTTTAAGTTCATGGCATTTAAAAAATAATAAAGGAACGTTTGGCTCTCCCCATCTACTGGAGCATCCTAGGCCCCAAACATTAGTGGTTCCTGTTCCCTCTCCTCCTTGTGCTTCCTGCCGGTACATCTGTCCAATGGTGCATTGATGGTTCTCCCTCTGCAACACTGGGTCCAATATTGGTTGCTGTGCCAAACCTGAGCCCCCTGGCCAGGGCAACTGAAATGTATTAAAGCTACAGTGTGTAATAATTACAGGGATATACAGTCAGAAATGTAATATATTATACATAACTATGTTATTTATCATCATCTATGAGCTCAGCCTCTTAACCATAATATTTGCGTTGCCTTAGAATTCGTTATTTATAATTACATAGGAGCGGGTCTCGCAGTCATGGAGGCAGACATCTTTGCGCTACGGCAGCGCAGAGCCAACAAACTAGCGATTGCGAGATCTCCCATTACGCTCGAAAGTAACTACGGCAAGTTGAGAGAGATGAACTAAGACGGTACTGAACAATAGATGGCAGTATTAAAATTATCTATGTAAACAAACCTCATCACTTGAGAAGGTAGGTGATGCGGACGTCGTGGAAGACATTTTGTCCCGTAACGCTCGCCGTACCGTAGCGGTTGGGGGGAGATGTTCATGTTGCTGTGGTCTGCAGTCTGGACGTTAGATGTCGCTGAAAATTACACACTGTAGCTTTAAGGAGAGGACGAGGCCATGTATTGTGAGATTTTGGGGAACAACCTCCTTCCCTCAGTTAGAGCATTGAAAATGGGTCGAGAATGGGTCTTCCAACATGACAATGACCAAAGCACACAGCCAGGATAACCAATGAGTAGCACTTTAAGAAGTTTATTAAGGTTCTGGTGTGGCCTTGCCAGGTCTGTAGACCTTAACCCAATAGAGAATCTTTGGAGGGAGCTTTCTCAGTGACAGCCCAGAAACCTGACTGATCTAAAGAAGATATGTATGGGGGAGTGGGCCAAAATCCCTTCTGCAGTGTGAGCAAACATGGTGACAAACTACAGGAAATGTTTGGCCTCTGTAATTGTAAACAAAAGCTACTGTACCAAATATTAACAACGATTTTCTCAGTTGTTCCAATACTTATTTGCAGCTGTATCATAGAAATAAATAGGAAAAAAATCATACATTGTGATTTGTGTTGTGATTTTTTTTTTTTAGATCATGTCGCCATGCACCTACGATGACAATCTCAGACCCCTCCATGATCTCTAACTGGGAGAACTTGTGAAATAGCAGGGTGTTGAAATACTTCTTTTCTTCACTGTAAGTACAGTTAAAAAACATTGACACCTCTGATCAGAATTGTTCCGTTTATGAACATTTAAAAAGTTTACATTGCCTGTTTTCTTCTCTCCTCCGTTCTTTGTCAGCTTAGCAGAGATAAAACACTGACTGAATGGCTTTGGTCTGGGGACGTGTTGAACAAAACAGGGGTGAGATCCAAGCAACAGCAGAGTATTGATTTGGAAATCCAGCAAGATGTTTTTATTCCAGATCAAACCGAAGAGCCTGTACTGCTGTCCTTCATCCAGTCTGTTCCTAAGCTGATGAATAAGCCTCAGGAGGAGCCGTCTGCATGCCTGAAAACACGTCAATACACTTCTCAGCAGCCAAACCTGTAACACACGCCCCCGTGTTACTGAAACAGGTGAATTAACATAATGACAGCGCTAAAAAGATCATAAAATGTTTGATATTTGGGTAAAGCGAAAGTTAGACAGCAGAGCAGATCAAAGCTGCACAAAATGCATCAAATCTTCTGCAGATGTTTGGATGCATGTTAGTGGCAGGATGTCGCTCCCTTTTCGCCGTCTTGTCACTTTCTTCTTATTACAACCCCTCCAACAGGCAGAAAATAAATAAGTAATCCCCAATATCATGAAGGAGCTCTGAAATGGAAGAGCGAAGAGCATCTGCAGATGAAGTGAAGTGTTGGGAAGGGTGATTATTTTTGCTTCACTGAGGTCTTATTTTTCAAAGTGCCACTAAAAGCATGAGAGACTTCTGTCACTGTGTGCTGAAAGGACAGAAGGCTGATTTGATAAAACATGAAAGGACCATGGTTTTGTCTTAGGCCTTTACTCAAACTCTTGATTCTTCTCCAATCATTTTCTTCATGGGGCGGTGTGATATTTATGGCCGAGAGCCCACAGCTAAAGCTAACATTATGAGCTTCCACAGTGCCATCCATATTGTTTTACCTCAGGATGCCTGCGGTGAGGAATAAATAAAGTGCCTGGCGCCGCAGTGGCATTGGCAGTGCTGGCTTTCAAAGCCTGATCCTGCAGCAGGTTGGAGAGTAGGGTGGGCTGCAGAGAGGGGGGAGAGACTGTCACTTTAGCTCGGGTAATTTTTGATGTGCACGTCAAGGCCTTGACAAGGAGAATGTGGCCAGCTTGTACATTAGAGTCGCAGCGCAGCACTGGGGACAGGTAGTAATGCAGTCCCAGAGAGCGCCGTTCATCTGCTCACACTATGTACTTGTCTGGTGCCACACAAGGATGCCCCCAGTCGCCCCTCCCTCCCCCATCCCTCTGCTGAAATGACTTTAGTCAGTGAGGGAAGAATCCATTTACAATGTGTGCTTTATAACATCTCCTTGACAATGCAGTAGTGGATTAGAGACAGTTGTGATGAATCTTTTATAAAGCCCCCCCATCTTTCTTATCCATGTGCAGAGCCTTTCTGGGTCCTGGTGCGCCACATGCACATGTGACTGTTCGGATGTCATCGCATATTGGAGAGGGGATGGCAATGGGCGCTTAGAAAAAAAAAGAAACAAAGAAAAGAGGAGAGTGACACAGAATTCGTCAGAGTGGGGGCATTAAAATTTATCTAGGAGTCACTGTGGCTGCCATGATAGCAGCGTGAAACTTTCCTTTAAAAATGAACCTCACTTGTCCTCTCAGTCATCCACATGCCTCGCAATCAAGACAAGCGCTCTCTGTCCTCATCAATTCTTCAATGCAGTTTTGACATTCGTTTCATTCATTTGCATAACCATCCAACTCAGATGAAGCGCAGCATTCACTTTCCTTCCACTTTAAAACGGCACTTTAAAATTAATGCCGGCACAGAGAAATATATAAATATGTCGTGAAGTTGGCATGATGTTGTTCTACATTATTCCCCTTGAAAAGCGATTTTGTTCAAACTCGCCAGCTGAGCAGCCGTGGAGGTGCAGGCTGACAGACGTAGACGTGTTTGTCTGGCCTCAACAACCCATCTGTTTGCTATGAGTTTTTTTTTTTTTATCTGGAAGAGATGCGATAAAAGTTGTATCCGGAACCTTTGTTTTCTCTTTATTGATCAATATGTTTAATGGTACTGTTATTAGACCCCCCTACCCTTTTATTAGAGGAAAGGTTTATCTTTCATGTTGATTTCTTGTAATTATGGGGTATTTAGTTAGTTTTGGATTTAAATATTGATGTTTCTGGTTTGTGTCTAAGAAAAATTGTAATGGCTCAGAAAGTTGGACCTAGAATTCAGTCAAGATAGACAGTGAAATACTTAAAAGGCATTTATTTCAACAAAGACGGAAACAGATCTGCAATGGTGGTGGCTGCAGCGGCTAGGGCGCCTGAGGCAGGAACTTCTATGGGAGAGAAACACAGGTTAGTGACCATGATAATCTGACGGAGGATGATTATTAGTGCGTGAGTCACTAACCTGGTTTTACAGTTCAGGCCGTACCCAGAGAATAAGGATGATTCCAGTCGGTCGGCTGACAAAAGGCAGCAGACGCTGCCAGAGTGTTCCAGACACAGAAACCAGGAAGGCTGCAGAGCTGACAGGAGACCAGATCCGAGCTGACGAAAGAAGGCAGGATAATCCACAGGGTGAAGTCAAGAGGCAGGAGAAGTTAAGGTTCAGTCCACAGAAGGAACCAACAGGAGTCTGAAGACAGGCAGACAGATCAGACAGGGAGCATGCAGGCCCAAAGTTCCAAATACAGAACCAGGTCAGAATCAGACAATCAGAACACCATAGAAACACTAGAGAACTGCCAACACCAAAGGCTCAAGAATAATCTGGCACTGATGGCTGGGAACAATGATTTTAAATAAAAGCAGGAGAAGGTGAATTAGATGAGCAGTGATGAGGAACTAGGCAGAGCTAGCCAGGTGAATGAAATGAGCAATCAAGCCAGCTATTAGCGCCAAAATCATGACAACAATAATCCCAAACTGGCCTCATAACTAGCATTAAGGCCACTAAGAGGACAACTAACTCAAAGAGGATTAAACGTTTGATTATTTTAAAAATGCCCTCTGACTTATATCCAGTCTTGTTAATTAGTAACCCTATCTGCAGATTATCTGCTTTCCCTCTGCCACAGTTGTTCCACATTAACTCTGATAAGCTCATCTGGTGTCTGACATTTTCCCTCCCCAGGCATGATATATAAGCTCCAGGTTTGTCATTGTTTATTGCTGGTTTCATATCCTTTTCTCATTGTGCTACTACTGTACGTTTTCATGTTTAAATCCCTTGCCATGCTCACCTTTCCCTCCTGCATTTTATTCCTGTTCCAACCCTTCATAACATGGCAGGTATTTAAAAAAGTTAATTTTACGGTGCGTTCAGAGATCCTTTGGAACAGCAGCAGACCAAAAGAATTTGGATCCTCTACCATATGTAACTATATTAACTTTTAAAATGACCCCAATTCCACTCCCCTTACATCCCCCTTCTCCACCATTGTACCAAAGCTCCATCTGGCTATTCCATGGCGCTTCTTCAAGCTCAACCCTATCGGAGTGTAATTTCTCCCAGACTCAGACCGCCATGTTGAGCCTGGTTCTAGGGGGAATTTTTCCTCTCCACTGTTGCTTCATCTTTGCTCATCATGGAGAGGTTCATGCAGACCTGTGTTTATCCAAGCTGGACATTTATCTTTCAGATGAAGCACTAGTATCAGCTCACGCAGTCTACTGGATCTCACCAATACAGCCCAAGCACACGTCTCGCCAACCAGCAGTCGATGGACTGAACAAACTTCATCTATCTCCACTCCACCAGCAGTTTCAGGCCTGGGGGGGACACAACCCTGTTCTCATACATCTGCTTATGCATATTAAAGTGAAATTCAGCTCTAATGTTTCCTGCCGAGGTCTGAGCGCCAAAGTCTTAATTGTATCAATATAATTCGTCTAATTGTCTCTTTCTTTCCGTGTGAGTTTTTCAGATTGAAATACATCAGGCTGGTCGCAGTACAAAGATGAGAAATTACAACACGTTTCCCCTGCTGGCAGTTCAGTATGATTGAGAGTCGTTGATAAAGATCATTTGGAGACGCAAACCCAACAACTGAAAGTATGCAAGCACAATGCAGGACCGTGCATAAGCAGTGACAGCACAAGAAACAGGTTCACCATTCCAAAGAAAGTGAAAAACTGAATTTAAAAGAAAACCAGACATCAATAATATTAGTCAAGCATTCTACTGGTGGAAAGCGCTAATGAAGATTTTAAAAGGGATGCTGAATATTGACAAGTAAATGAACTGTACTGTCTAAATAAGTGCTTGCTCTGTAGCTGAGAGAAAGCAGCTGGATAAGCTGATCAGGAAGGCCAGCTCTGTGATTGGATGGACTCAGTGCAGGAGGTGGGAAACAAAAAGTCCCTAACTAGAATAACATTTCTGTTAGATAATGTTTCCCACCCCATGCATGAAGCTGTTGCAGAACTGGAGAGCTCCTTTAGTGACAGACTGCTGCACCCTAAATGCACCAGGGAGCGTTATCACAGATCCTTCCTTTATAATCACTACTGTTCCCAACAACCTCAATAAGTTGTTACATTCATGTTGTTTTTTGCACTGTTATTGTAAATTATCCACAGTTGTACAGTATATTTATCATTTATTCTCCAGATGCTGTATTTATATTGTAAAATCATTGTACAGCAGAGTTTGCCTATTTTACTCTTTGCTCTGTCAATTATTCTGACATTTTTATGCACTTTTAATGTCCACTTTTGTGTGACCACCTTTGCTATAATCTTTCCCCGTTGTGAGACAAAAAATGGATTTTCTATTCTATTCTAAAGCTAAATTTCCATTGGGTTTAATCAGACAGTGTTGCTCATTACCATAGAAACCATAACATTAGATCTTGTAAACACATACCAGTCTTGTTGGAGAGAGTTGTAGGTTTGCATTGGTTTATCAGCTTTGAAAACCACAGAAATTGCTTGTAGAGAGTTCACATCTGCTTCCAGTGCACCTACATCGTCCCAGCCGCAGCTGCTAAAGACGTAAATATATCCTTTCGCCGCTGTGTCTGTGTTGTTGCATTTTATCCTTTTCTTAAATTAACTATTTAGTTATCATGTACTAATTTATTTATTTAGTACATGGGGGGATAGCTACACCTCTTCACCTGATTTAAAACTCTATGGAGGACATGGTTAAATGTTGTTGTTAAGGTTTTTTGACATACAGCAAATACCGTTGCTGCAATATCTGTTTGAGGCAGTGATGCACTGGGTTATGGTGTTCGTTTAAAGGTACACTATGCAACCAGTGTTGATTTTCCAGCGAGGCTCCCCCCAGAGGGCGAAAGTAAAAGTGCACTGTCGTAAATATGCTCAGCTGTTCTCCTGATTTCTCCGTCAAGCCAGGCGCGGTTGTTTTGAGCTTAGCAGCGAATGACTAATGCTGCGTTCACACCGGACGCAGCTGGCGCGACAGAAGCAGCGAGTTTACATGCAAAGTCAATGGTTGACGCGCGTCAAGGCGCAGCAAAAGGTCCCGCGGCGCGTTTTGAGCAGCAGGCGCAGCACGTCTGAGCAGCTGAAGCAGCGCGTCGGGCGTGTTTAACGCAGGGAGAGAGACACAGCGCTGATGATCACTCCTCTTAAACAGTTTATTGACGCCTAAATTAACTTAAAATGCAGAAATCTGCCAGCAGAATATGCAGTTTGGATTATTTAGATGAAAAACACCTACCAGCTGCCGCGGTGAACCGCTGCTGATGAAGGGATTCCTACTGTCGGCGCACCGCCGGTATGTGGGGGTCTGAGCGGCTCCGACAGAAAAAATATTGAAGGCAGGATAATAATCTGAATGAACTGACTGCACTGATTACGTTTTCAGGTGTATTTTCTCACTTAAAAACATATTAAAACTACTTTATTCCCACTGATCACAGCAAATATAGCTGCAAGGCAGAGAAAGGATAGTGAAGCTCCGCCCAACGCACCTCAGACACACATTTGCACCGCACAGCCAGAGCAGCAAAGCTGCTTCAGCCGCGCGTCAGAACTAAACTGGTACAAGCAGCAAAAAGGAAGCAGCAGACGCGATTTTGCTGCTTTTGCTGCGTGAACGTAGCATAACTGCACAAAGATTGCCACTTTGCTAGCAACGAGAATGCTTTTAACTGGGGGCGTGTAGCAGTTCTCGCCGTAAAGCAAGACTGACTCTCACGAGACTTCTGAGCCTGTGGGTGCGGGTCGGTGCTCCTGCAGTTGCAAGTGCGGTATTTCCCCCACAGACCACCAGGGCGGCCGAGAATACCTTTGTTCAACCTGAAATGACTCATTTAATCATCCATAACGTTATGGAACACATTAATTAACTGAAAAATGTTGCATAGTGTGCCTTTAAGTCAAATATCCCCATTTCACCACTAGATGGCAGTAATTCCTATGCAATATCCCTTTAAAGCCGAGCATACACTTTTCAGTTTTTTTTTAAGCGTTGCACGCAGCTACAGCTCAAACTGTAACTTGAAACCACAGGGTTTAAAATCTCACAGCTCACGATGCATGTTCTCAGACTGTGCGTCCCGACGCTCCAGCGCAACGTTTCAACTGCCAACTGAATTTTAAACATGTTTGATTTCCTTCCGACCTTATGATTCCTAATCGGGAGATGTTCGTGAGAGGCTGATGGCCCCTCTTTACCCCCTGCATACTACAAGACACATGACACACACTCAGGCTGAAAGTTGGCCCGATCGAAAAATTCTCACACAACTTGAGAATCGGCTCTAAAAGTGCAAAAAATCGTACATTGTATAAAGGCCCAATTTATTTATTTCAACTGCAAAAAATAAAAAATATGATTTGGGGTTTAGCTGTACTTCAGGTTTGAGGTCAGGGGAATAGGTTTCCTGCTCTGTATTGTTGGCGTCTATCACTAAATAATATTCTTCCTGCATTAATAATTGCAAACTTTACTTTTTTCTTTTTTTTTACTTTTAGAGGTGTCGCTAAAACAGAAGATACTGTTTTTTTGTGGTTTCAATACTTATTTACCATCAATTTGGAGCTGCCTCATCATAACTACACAGTTGGGTTTTTTCTTTTTAATCATATTAAAGTTCAGTCAGGAATATTAGGATTATTTAGATACAAAAAAGAGTTTTTAAATTGTCTTGGCTTCAGAAAAACTTTTTTTTGTCACATCAGTAATTTTTCTAAACTTGCAAAAAGCCTGCAGCAGTCCCCCGACCATTCATTTCCCAAAACAAATAAATCCTTTCTCTGCCTGATCCTAGACAGTTTCTCTTCTTTTTTTTTCTTTCCACTTTTAAACCTACCTTCATGCCCTAATTGTCCATTTGAGAGGGACGCCAGCAGCGGAGGAGGAGGAAGATTCAGAGAGCGAGTCGATGCAAATGCCTCATGGAGAAAAAAAAGAAAGAAAAATTAAAAATTGATCAGCTTTTCCATTTGAATTCAAGGTAGGCATCACTCTTCATAAGCAGGGCTGTCTCCTGAAATCAGAAGAACTGTCACTTCTGTGACTGGCTGTTTACAAACTACGGGGCTGAAAATGAGACCTGCTCCCTGCGGACAAGTGCCTTGTATAAATATAAATAATGAATATTCAATAAATAATTTCTTCCCTTTAATAATGTACAACTTGACGAAATTGACTCACACTGTGAAACTGGAGAATCTTCCTAAAAGTGGGAAATGGAGGTACAATAGAGGTAGGAGTGTTTGGTGTGGCAGAGAGAAACAGGGCCAGTTAGGGGCCCAGGTGACCCCGGGTTGACCTCTGTAAAGTCCTCTGTGCCGCTCAGCAGATATGCAAAATACTTGAAAATTGTCTCCAAATGCTAGCCTTCAGAGTGGGAATGAACCGGATAAATCCCTCCCCTTCACTGCCGTCTGGATGTCTTCTTATGAGGAATACTGCAGGGTGGAGATGTGATTAATGGTTCATTATGGAAATTATTGTGCTGAAGCTTAACAGTTATTAGTCTTAATTGGCTATCTGGAAAGAATTAGTGCAATTAACTGCGTAATTATCTCTTATTCTTGTAAGATTTTTTATAAAATGAAGGAAAAAGTATTCAAACCCTTTATACATTATAAAAAACACATACTTTGAGAAATTTAATGGGATTTTATCTTTAATATCAACGATAGTTGTAGTTCTAGACTGGAAAGTGTAAAAAGTTTGACTTTTCTTTGCGTCTGCACTGAGATTTACTTCATAGAACCACATTTAGCTGCAGTTAGAGGTGCTATGAAATGTCTGAAACCAACTTTGTGCATCTAAAGAATTAATGTTCGGTTTGTAAGGCGTGAATTTTGTTTCAATAATGTTGCAAGCAAAAAAAAGCTTTCTGCTATAAAATATATTTATGATATAAATGTTGATATAAAAGTTCATCTAGAAATTAATCATTGAAAAAGGTCTTAATCAAACTGAGGTTATAGGGTTTGGACTATAGGAAGATAATTTTAAAATTAGCACCCAGCTTCAGTTAATCCAGCTAGAAAGCAACAATCAGGCTCTAAATCTGGTTGTAGGTGGCCTCAGACCTGAACCTTCAGAGGCTCATGAAGACAGGAACAAATTCGGCCTTCTGTCACCTAAAGAATATCTCATGAATTAAAAGAACTAAATCTTTAGTAGAATTTATTCCTGCAGCAGTGTCCTCACAGGTCTGCCTAAAAGTGGATCAGCAGCTGATCCAGAATGCTGCTGCCTGCGTCCTCACTAGAAGTAAGAAAGTGGAGAACATGAGTCCAATTCTAAAGTCCTTCCTCTGGCTCCCCCTATCTGAATGGCTTTGCTCAAAAATACATTACAGACTGGTTGGCAGTGAATCAACAGCCAGACCGCTCAGCCCTACTGGATCACAACCAAAAATGGAGAAGCAACTTTTAGTTGTTCTGCTGCACTAATCTGGATTGAACTCCCAGAAAACTGGAAAAGAGCTGAAACACTAAATTTCTTTAATCCAGATTAAACATCTATTAGTTTGGAAGCCTTTGACTGTGAGATCTAAACATTATTAGTAAAGTTTGCAGACCAACTTTCTTTCATTTATTGCCAATAATATATATTTTTTTTTAACTCATATCTTGTAAAATGCGACGGTTCTCCTATTATATAGATCTCAGAATGTTTTTTAGGGAAATTTGCTCTGTAAATAATCCTGAATCCTTTTATTCAGTTTTGTGTTGGGGTTTTGCACTAATATTTGTTGTCGTGCAAATGAAACCCTGAGTGAAGCGCTGCAGCGTTCTTCCCTCCAACCGGTTGATCCAAACTCAGAGAAGGATGGAGTGAAGGCTTTTTCTTCAGTCAGCCACGTATGAAACAAGCATTTCTATTTTCCTCACGCCTCCTTCCTTCTTGTGTCACAGCAGCACAGAACTCAAACCGAGTGTTGGAGTGAATTCGGCTCAAGGTGCTCAGACTCTCTGCTAATAACACCATCCAGAATTCACGCCTTTCCAAATGGGTTAATGTGTTTCTGCCCAGAGGGCCCTATCTACCTCAACAGCAGGGCTCTCTCTGCGCCTCCATTAAGCTACAACACTGCCGCCTATTAGCTGCTTTGGTGTGCGCGGAGGCTGCAAGTGCGAATGCGAGTGCAGACCCAGCTTTTCGTGTGTGTTTGGACCACAGCAGCTCTGAGAGAGTCCCACCCCGGAGCTGCACGACGCCCCGCTGCAGGAGAGAACAATGTTGTGGCCCCTGACAGCTTGTTAAAGACTTTACTGTGTTGTCTGCTGACTTGTGTATTAGCACCCTGCAATACAATACAAATATTTAACACATATATGTGGGGCTGTTTGTTACCACAGTAAAACAGGTGAAGTTCAGGCTGAGCAAAAAGAAACAAAACTTCTGTTCCTTTAAAACATCTTTCTGCCTTAAATGCTTAACTTTTGCCTTTAAAATCTCCACAAAAAAATGTTGAATTAAAAGAAAAAAAGAGTGGCTTAAAAGAAATGTTGAAACAGAGAAATACAATGTTGTGCAAAAGGGTTTATTTGCCTTTATCAGGATTTAATGCATTAGGACGACACAGAGAGGATTCTGAAGCGGAATCAAAGGACAACCGATGATAAGAGGTTCTTAAAACTGAAAAGTTTATCAAGTTTTTAGCAATAAGACCCGTTTAATATGTGACTTCTGACCATCTGTTTGTAACTTTAGCTCCGCCTTATTACAGCTGTTCTGGTTCTGCTCTCAAAGGTTCTTTAGAGAACACTAGAGAACAACCGAAAACATGAAGACCAAAGAACCCAGCAGATGGATCAGAGAGGAACCTGTGGGGACATTAGGTTCTAGAGAAGTTAGGTGTTGGTTAAATGTAAATAGGACAGATTATTTAATAAAACTTTTTTTAAATAATCAGTTAAAAATGAATTTATTCTATTCATATTTTGTTATCTGGCTTTATCGCTACTTTAATATATTTTTCAGTTTGTCTCCGATCCTTTGGGAAAGGAA
>NW_015151141.1:363169-368153 GCF_000732505.1 Cyprinodon variegatus
GTTTCCTAATAGATTAAAATGAAGTGGATTCTAAATCAGGTCTATTTTAGCCTGTGATCCCAAATAAAAGACTGCAACAGATGATGACCCATAAATGACATACAATTACTTCACACTGTATTTATTTATGAACATCAAGTGGAGTTATCATATTTATTTTTGAACAAATTTACTTCAAATGACATTTGAATATTTAATTCATCATTTTAAATGAATTTTCAATATTTAAAGGGGCATTTAATCATTTAATTGTGCATTTTATAGTTTTATAATATGTTTAGTATTTAAATCATGTATTAGATACATAAATAAATAAATGAATTAATATTACATCATAGGACATTCACATTAATGTATTTCATGTTTTATTTTGTCCTTCCATTCACCTCAGTGATCACATTAGGATGGCTGTTAAAACTCATATCCCCCCAACTTTAAACTTTAATCTACGCACACAGATCTAGACAGAAAGATCTACACACATCGATCTACACAGACAGGTCTACATAGATAGATCTACACATATAGATCTGATATTTTCTCAGCCTCCAAACATCTGACAGGCCTCGTCCTTAATTGGACAATGTCCTTTTTGATTTTACTGTCCAATCATTAAAGTAGATCTACAACTTTTATACATCTATAAAAGTTGTATAAGTGTTTAATCCTCCTAATCTTCATCAGAAGGAGTGAATCAATTAGAAAAAGGGGCGTTTAGTCGTTTATTCGGCTCTCCTGCTCTTCCTTCTATTAAACATCTTTTCTTTGTCTTTTTAACTAACATCTCCAACATCTGATCGGTGAACAGAAGGAGGATTTTTACCCTTAAAATAGGATTAATCTGAAACCACTTCAGGATGGCGCTGAAAGAAATCAGAAAGTCTAAAGAACATTAATCAGCGGCAGAAAAGAGACGATGGAAGACAGCAGACCTTTAAGCAGAAACATGTAGTGGTGGAGAAATGAATGTGTTTTAATTAGTTTTAAATGTTTATTTGTTCATTTTGAGATTCGAAATAAAAGTAGGATGTATAACATCATAGCTGAACTTGATTTTAACTGGTTTCCAGTAAAACCTTCTATATCTGAACTGGAGCTAATGGGCAGATAAAAACACAAACCGATGCTTCCTTTGTTTCATAGTGAAATTAAAAAGAAGAAAACGTTAATAGAAATATCGAATGATAAATGTTTCCATGACTTTTAGGGTGAGATATTATCAAATAATTTCAATAATCCTGTACATACTGAGTGGAGGCTGAGCTTTAATTATTAGAGGTTAAAAAGACAATTATTCTGTCTTTCATTAAACCAGTTAAATGTAACCAAGCCGTCTAAATTTATCTGAAGTTAAGGGTTAAATTCTCAGCTATTCTCTGACATGGTCTGGGCTACGGCTGCAGTTAGTAAGAACCCTGACAGCATTTTGAAAAAAAATGTCTTATTATCTATATTTCAACCTGTCTTAACTTTGTATCACAAGGAGATCAACAAAATTAAGAAAATTATTCTACTTTTCTGTTTTCTCTGTTCAGAATATGTAAAAATAGCTTAAAATTAGATTAACCAATAATAGAAAATTAATATTAAAAGATTTATTATGGGGAAAGAAGAAAAAGTTTAATAATTAGATAAATTAATCACTCATTTAATCTAATTCAAAATACAAGAATTAGTTTTGTGTTCATCTTTTCCACCTTTGTATTTCTTATTTTACAAAGGCACGTTGTTGTTATCAGAACTGTCATTTATACTTTCAGTTACATTTTTATTGTAATTTGGTTTTTAACATTACTTAGTTTATAGTTATTGTTTCTATTTTGCCCTTAATATAGGAAAAAAAAACTTTGTTTAAAGTCAAACTAATTTAATCTGCTGCTTTTTTTGTATTTCCCTTTGGATTTATTTAAATGTTAATCATAAATAAAAATAAAAGTAAGAATCAAGTTAATGACATTTTGCTTGAATTCAGTTTGTATTTAACACTTTTTATCACCAGAACAGACATGATTTCTACTGAAAGCAGCTCTGAGAACTCTTCTCTGCACCAACAGCTGAATGTTTGGGCCCAGCCTGCCCCCTAGTGGGCAGCTCTGCCATGTGCTGACACACATATCCACAAACACACACACAGAACAGTAAAAGGAAAACATCTATAAAAATTGTATAAGTTTTGTTAAAATGAATAAATCATCTATTAAAATGTGTTGATTAGATTTCACAAGATGCACATGTAGTGAATTATGTTGCACAAAGTATTGGAGCTAAAACGCTGCAGGCCCTCACCAGTTGTGTGTCTGTGAACATTTATTTGTGTTTAAGGAGGCTGAGCCATTATTCATGGCGTGTGATGCCAAAGTCAATAAAAAGCTGTAGATGAACTTGGGTAAAAATGGTCCTGTTGTGTCAAACGGCAGCTCAGGGTGTGTCGCTCTGACAAAAATAACTCAACAGTCTGAATATGGATGAACTTCTAAGAACTCCTCATACAGTTGATGGATTTCCATAAGTGACTGGACCAGACCGTATCACAGAGAGTAAAATAGATTGGACCAACTCAGAGACAGCAGAACTAATTAAATGGATAAAATATATATACGGCCGCCTCACAGTGGGTAAAATTAATAGAGGAGCAAAGAACTTGCCTGGAAGCCACTTCATTCGCTGCAGCTCTGCAGCGCCTGGACCATCATAGGGGGCATGAGACGTGTGTCTGCACCAGTGCACTTTCTATCTGCTAATAGTGAAACTGTTTGCAAAGATAAAATCAGGTTGACTCTAATGTTTAATCATTTCTTTATGAAGCAAATCAGGTTAAAGGAGCCAAAACCTGATGTTTTAATTTAATTTAATTTTCTTTCATATACAATCATTTTTAGGGGAAACGTTTTTAATTTCACTTTTAAAAGGATAATGCTTTGTTCTGACGAAAAATTGTCTGGTCCAAAATAAATACCAAATAGATTTAGAAATTAAAACATTTAAAATCAACTTGGCCATTTTTTTAAATACGAAAATCATCTAATGAACTATCACAATATTTGACAGCATCAATTTTCTTCTGACACAGCTACTTGTGTGTTTGCACAAGTTGTCTTTAAATTCGTACAATTCTGAGTGCTTTTCAGACACTTTTTTCTCCCAACTGTGTGCACGAGAATTCGAATTTAACGTCTAAAAATTTGGTGATTGTGGTGTCATCTGATTTGTCTTGATACTGTAGCAAATATGGTATATTAGGATTATTATATTAATATAGCTCTAGAAAACATCAGTATATTAAAAACGCTGTGGTTTTTTTTCCGGAAGCCTGCAGCCTATTTTCTTTCATTGAAGGATAAGCTGATCAGGAAGGCAGCTCTGTAATCGGATGCCCTCTGGACTCTGAACTTAACATTGAGTTGGATAATGTTTCCCACCCCATGCATGAAGCTGTTGCAGAACTGGAGAGCTCCTTCACTGACAGACTGCTGCACCCAAAATACACCAGGAAGTGTTATCACAGATCCTTCCTCCCAGCAGCTAAAGGACTTTATAACACCACTGTTCCCAATAGCCTCAATAAATTGTTACATTTATGCTGATTTTGCACAGTTTCTATCATAGTCAGTTAAATAACCTGCTGCTGTCATTTTGCACATTTCTGATGTTGCTGCTATTTTCAAATATCCATTACTGTAAAAATGTCCATAGCTGCATATTGGTTATTTATTTTCCAGGTGCACAGTTTAATATTGTTGAAACACTTTACAGTACAGTATTTTATTGTTTATGTTTTAATTCTTCACTATTATGTAATTCTTATAAATTTTTCTAAGGTCCATATTTGTTTGAACATTTTTTCTATAATCTTTTTCCTGCTGTAAACACCAGAAGCTTCATATTCCGGATGGTTTCCGCGGATACTAGGAAGCGACCGACATCCAGCTCAACTCAGACACTAATGGCAACTCCAGGTAAGGTGAAAAAAGTAAAGAAAAGAAGAAAACTCTGTAATGCCTCTTTAATACACCTTCCACACAACGAACACTTTATGAAATATGTTTTATATATTTGTAAGAACGATATCACTGCAAATGTGATGTAAAAAAAATAGGTTTTGAAGCAACCATGTTTTCTTGAGCTAGCAGAGTTTTTGTAACAAAAAAATAAATAAAAATAAATTGTCTCAACAAAAAAAATTTCAAGCTCAAAATAAACGCAAAATAGTTTAAGAATAAAAACATTTAACGTCTAATATTTGACAGAATCAAAGGTTCTGATACCCCTGCTTGTGCGTATGCACAAATCATCTTTAAATTAATTTTCAATCATTTGTAGGAGAAAAAAAAACCTAATAAGTCTCATTCAGACCTATTTCCACACCCCTTGCTGCTCTCTTAATGCACACATGAGAATCTCAGAATCTATTTGCATATTCATGGTGATGTAGCATCGTAAACATTAGCCGTTAGCTATGGTCTGTTCTATCATCATTATCTGATCTCTTACTCAATTGGTATAAGGTTAGAGAAGGAGGAACTCTTACCAAGGCCCTGATTGGTGGAATAAAGACAGAGCTGGTGATAGTAAGGGGGGGCTATAGCATATGTTAGTGTCCCCCTAGGATTGATGTCAACACAGAAGAAAAGATGTGGAAAGTTGTGAGCTTTTTTTGCCTAAATGCAGTTTGAAAAACAAACCACTTTTACACTATGGGTTTTCTGGGAGATTTTAACTGAAACCCAAAACCAACGCAGAAGGTTTTTTATGTGAAAAGGTAAAATATCTGGGTGATGGCTCCTTCATGTTAAATGAGTGATTTTTTTCTCTTTATTGAAGTCAGCACCATGCTAAGAACCAGCCTTGCAATTCTACCTACATTTTTTTTCCTAAATCAGGCGGAAGAACATTCATTTCAATTCAATTCAGTTTATTTATATAACGCCAATTTACAACACGTCATCTAAAGGCACTTCACAGTTCACCAGATCATACAGTCAAA
>NW_015151141.1:369176-375766 GCF_000732505.1 Cyprinodon variegatus
AATATCTCCCTTTTCTATGGGATTTCCTGGATATTATTTTGGAGTCTTAAATCCTGCAAAGCCATCCTGCCTTTGAACACCTCCATTGGAGGGTCAGGGGAGAACACAGGTGGGCCGACTCCAAGCCCCCTGATGGCATCAGTCATTTCACAAAACACAGCTACTGTTGAAGGATTGAAAAGTTTATAGTTTCCCCATCGTTAACCTGCTGATCACAGCAGTGTTTGGCTTTGTCCTGCTAACAAATAAAATGAATAACCTGCTGAGATCCAAACTGTCATTAATAGGGAACTGTAATTATTTTATTTACATGCTTTGCCACCAAAGACAATCATTTGTCATCTATGTTGACCCGCTTATATTCAATAAATAGCAGTGAATAAAGCATGGAGACAAAAATAATTTCTCTGATTTACTCTGGTTGTCATTTACAGAGTAAAAAGATTACATGTAGATGTAATAAGTCCATTAAGACCCCCTGAACCATTATAAGAAATATGTTTAAAGTCTAATCAAATGGAGGGGGAAATTATTTATATTTTCCTCAACTTGATTACACTTTAAACATATTGATGTTCATTTAAGTCCTAAATTAATTCATATTTTCAAGTGCTTATAATAATTTGAAATGTTTTATTCATAAACCTGTGCAATTCATTTAGCTATAAGCATATACTTGATTAATTTGAAGGTGTGTTGTTCTATTTATGCTCCAGCTGCTGACCTGGAGGCCTCAGGCAGCTGCTCGGTCAGCTTTGCCTTGTTCAGTCTATGCTACGTTTGAATCTGCTCTGAATTTTCAGGCCTTTATGTGTTATTAGCTAATGCTATGTATGGCAAAGAGGCACCTGGATGAAAATTAAAATACGCCCATTAAAATAATCCCTTAACGAGAGACAAAATAAGTCCAAATGTTTAAAATATTCCAAATTAGATTCAGTTCAAGGATCTAAAATAGAAGTTATTTTGCTCCCAGAACCAACAAATAGAAGATTAATAAACATGCATGACAGCAAACATTTCCCAGAATTTAGCAGGAATCTTCAGCTTTATATCCTGAGATGAACCTTGGAAGGAAAATAAAATGCATCTGCAGCTATTATTGTTTTTATTTTTAATCTCAATATCTATGGATTTATGCCTATTTTAATATATTCACATTGGAGCATCGTCGCAGAATCTTCCTCCCAGCTGCTTTTATCGCCACCCTTCAACACCATCTGCTTTTTTTGCAGATTTAAACCTGTGCACTATTTTTTTCTTCTGTTGGAAACTTGCTTTTACAGTCTTTGTTTTGCATTATTATTATTATCTTCTCTAAATGTAGTACATAAAATCCCCCACTAGAGGTCAGACCTGTAAAAGGAATTCAAAGGGGCAGCCAGTCCTGCCAACTCGCCTGGCCTTGACCATGCACTTGGGAAGCCATCATTTATTTTTGGAGCCTTAGGCTGCATAGCTGCTGAGAGACTGGCAGGCGGTGAGGAGGGAGGAAGAGACGCAGGAGGAGGAGAAGGGGAGGGAAGGTGAGGGGGAAGCAGGGCAAGTCACGCCAGCACCAGGCAGTGACACAAAAAGCATTGTCCTGATTTAATGGCTGTGAAGTCTTGCCTCCCCTTGGTCCAAGGAGCTGCTGGGGCTTAATTAGGCCGAACATTCATCCAAAGACACAACAGCTCAGCTCAGGCGATGAGGGAGACGACTCAATCCATCTCCGCCATCACAGGAGATGAGTTATAAGGACAGGAATGGTAGCCGCTGTCGCCCTGTACATCATCTTCCCTCTTCGTCCAATAAGGAGAGAGTAAACTGCTCACCAGGCTCTGATGTGAACCAGAAACCTCTGATGAGTCATCAAGTGTAAAATCAAAGTGCCTGCTGGTGTCTGTGATTCATGAGTGGATGGGGAGACGTTTTCACTAGTGGAACGTTCTTCCATTTTTAGTTGTTCCTCTAAAGTATTCACTCCCTGTATACTTTTGCACATTTTGTCACATATTGCAACCACTAACTTTAACATATTTACGGATTTAATGGAAAATTAAACAACTTTAAAGACCTAAAAACTAAAAATGCTGTTTTTTTCTCTGCAAAATGAGTCAAACTCAGTTTAGATGGAGAGCCTACATTAATATTGATTTTATAGTTCGGTCACAGATTCTGGGTTCAGGTCTGGACTTTAACTAGACCATTCTTGTCATCAGGCTTTCATCTGGAGGATTCTGTTGTAACTTGGGGTGTCTTTTTAAAGTTGTCTTTAGGGGTGTGAATCAGCAAAGATTTAGCGATACCATGAGTATCACGATACATGAGTCACAATGGGATTAACCCCATATATCCTGCTACATCAACATAGGCAATATATTGTCATTTTTATAGAATTGTAATTGTTGCTTTGCTGTGTTTGATGAAAACTCAGCATCCTGGATAGAAACATCAGCTGTGCTGCTGCCATCAACACCTTTGTTTGAAGATGTTGGAGATCAGCCTGTTTTTCCAGTGTGATCCTGTTTCTCTGACTGTGACTGAGTGGATGTGCTCTCTTCGTCCTCTGACATGGCAGCTGGCTTGGAGCTCGTCTGCCTGGCTGTGTGTTTCCTGGACGGGGCCGCCTTTTACAGCTGCTTTTTGTGTCTCTACGTCTGTCTCCTTGAACCCCAGTCGGCCTCAGCAGATGGCTGCTCACACTGAGCCTGGTTCTGCTGGAGGTTTATTGATGTTTAGAGGGAGTTTTTCCTCTCTACTGTCGCCACAAGCATGTTTAGTGTGAGGGATTGTATTTGAGTCAATGAGTTGATGCCATCAACTGGTTTTCCTTAGACAGAAAACTTTGAATCAATTTGACTGTATGATCTGGTAAACTGTAAAGTGCCTTGAGATGACATGTGTTGTGAATTGGCGCTATATAAATAAACCGAATTGAATTGAATTATCCTCTTGGGTGGTGCACTGCTACCTAATGGTTGGAGGTTTAAGAGTTATTTAAAAGCAATACAATGAAATCGATGTTTTTCTATAAACCTGACCTTGTTTCATCTTTTTTCTGGATATTTTTTTCTCTGGTTTCTCTTAGTTTTCAAATTCTGTTTGATTCTTAATCATCACTAACAAACCGAACTGCAGGATTTATATTAAGATTAAATCAAACACTGAAGGATTTCTACTAAGTCCTTTATGGAATGGCAATGTTCTGAAAGCTGTTCAGAACGAAATTTAGTTTAGTATCAAAGACTTTTAAGTCTAATAAGAATGTTTTAGTGTTTTTTTTTTTGTAAAATGTTTTTATTTCATATTATATTCCTTTAGCTGCACAACAATGTGTATTGTAGTTATGTTGACCTTTGAGGAGCATTAAAATGTGTCTCTTTTAATCCTAAAAATGGGCCACAATAAGCTCCTCCTTAACAGGCTTTATTTATTCTTTATAAGAATCTTAAAAAGAAAAAAAAACTGAGGCTAAAAATTTAATTGCACTATAAACAATAGTTTAAATTCAACCCCAATGCAAGCCTCAACAATGCAACAACAAGGATTCCCAGGTTGATTTTAATCCAAACATATTAAAACTCTCTCCTCTATTATATGAAAATGCATTTTCTTAATTATTTATTGCCAGGAGTTTAGGCATCCAGGTCTTTTGAATTTTTTTATCTCTGCTCAGCTTCAAACAGGAGATCTTTTACTGAAGAAAAAAAAAAAACAGAAGAAAAAAGGTGGGGACCCAGTTTGGGGGTGTGGGAATTGCTGCAGGGCGAAGCTGACATGATTCTTGGTCTCCAGGCGCCTCGCAGTTTTTCATTTACAGCACAGCAAAGGAGCAAATCCAGGTCAATTAGAATAAGGAGAAGGAGGCGTGGTGGCTGACTGGAGGGGACGGCACCACCATAACCTGCCACAAGGGGGCACAAGGGCTTTGGAGGTGTCTTAAAGCTTAAAAAACATTTCAGCCAGAGGGAGTGATGGTGGCCCAGATAGCTGAGTGACAGTCAGCCCCTCTTTATGGTGTTAATCTGAAGGTTAGACACTGCTCTCCTGAGCAGAATCACATCAGCTGTCACAATAAAACACAAAGAAAAATAATGATGTAAGAAAGTGTCCCAAGTTTAATTTTGTGTGCAGAGTTAAAAGCCCTCCTGCATCACTTTTGGCTCTCTATAAAAGCTTATTAGATGTCTCATCATTCGGGTCGTATACCTTTAAATGCATTCGCCCTATAAAAGCTGCTCTTGCAACCCTAACATCCTTTTCTATATACAAGGAGCGTGTGTGTGAGAGAGAGAGAGAGAGAGAGAGAGAGAGAGAAAGAAAGAGACAGGCAGCATCCCTCCTTTCCATGACGGTCATTAAAAGCTCTCAAAGTGACACAGTGGCGTAGGAAAGCCTCTGTGTGTAAAGCTGAGGAGAGTCACTTTGATTTTAATTGCCCGTTGTTTTCCAGACTGCTGGATGGAAATGGATATCACCGCTCTGCCTCCACTGCAAACTGGAGCAGAAAAGACCAAACAACCCAAAGGCTGAGCGACTGGCTGCTTCCCAACTTAGAGTGCTGTGGCTGTGCCATAAGAAGTGATTAGGTTTTACATAAATTTGTCTGCATCATTTAAAACATATGATTATAGAGTCATTATGACCTTCATGTGGGCCAAAGTCAAAGCTGAGAGAGCAGCGAGTCAAACCGCAGAGTTTCCCTCCATCAATCTGCACACAGGCAGGGAGGACCACCCACTGGGACGGGCATTTCCACTGTGGCCCTTCCAGTCAAACAATCCCCACCACCAAACAACCACATACATAATGTTACCTCATGGAAACAAAGAGGTGACTGAAAGTTAGAGTCTTAGTTCAGTCTGTGATGCAGCAGAATCCCTCATGAAAACATTGTCTGAACCGCAGATTGGGACGGTTACAGGAGACGCTGTGCATCACAACGCATTTTAACGCTGCTCTCTGTGACACATTAGCTTATCTATAAATGCTTTCTTTGGTATTTGCTTCATTACAATACAGACAGTGCTTAAAATGCTTAATTGATACCTAATTGTACAAAACATTTTATTGTTTGTGTTTTTGCTGTTTATCAGATGTTATTAGAGTTTATTTATTCCAACAGAGCGTTTATAGAGTGTAAATGTATATTTAGGTATGAGGCAAATTAGCGACATCAGGCATCTAAGGAATAACACATTTATTTACAAACTCAGAATATTGACTATTTTTATCAATGCTGTTTTGCTCAGAGCCTGCGACAGACTGACGACCTGTCCAGGGTGTATCCTGTCTCTCACCCACAGACTGCAGGAGAAAGGCACCGGCCCCACCATGACCCTGTCAATGACTAAGCAGGAGAAGATGGATGGATGGATATATTGCTCAGAAAAGACACATGAAATAAGTCAAAAAGCATTGAAATAATAGCATTGCTTTTTATCATCTCAGTTTTTTAAATTGACCTAAATCGTGGAAAACTGACTCTCTGCACAGTCCCAGCAGTTGTTAAGCCTTTCTTTGTAATAAGAACAAGTGCTATACTTCCACAGTGTTGGAAACTGATTTCCTTTTTTCTGAACCCTTCAAATTTTGCAAAATTCTGTAAAAAATAGTTTGCTGCTCTTTCCATGATCTGCTACACCTTTTGTTACAATAGCAATTCAATGTTAGGAATATAATCAAAATATTTGGGGATGTTTTTCAATTATTTCAGTTAATTTCTTTAGCTTTAATTAACAAGACATGACATCTCAGGTGTTTTTATAGATCCAGTTCAATCAGATCATCCAGTCAGATTAAAGGTTCAACGTTTATATCTAAGGAAAATCAACTGATTGCATCCAGTCATTGAGGCAATCTGTTGATTGCATCAACAGATTGAGTCTGTCCTACTGGATAAGCAGGTAGAGACATTAGATATTGACTATACAGCAATCCCTCACATGAGTATGCATGAAGTGAGCCTGTTTTCACGTCAAAGAATCAACGAGAGCACATCCAGTTAGTCACAGTAAAAGCTGAGCTCCTATGTCTTGGAGAGACACATGACTAAACACTGAAAAACAGGCCCAACTTTCCAAAAAATTTAAAAAACAATCCGTTGGACTTTGTTTCCAAGTTTGAAGATGTTTCGCTTCCCCATCCAGGAAGCTTTT
Source organism: Cyprinodon variegatus (assembly GCF_000732505.1). NCBI lineage: Eukaryota > Metazoa > Chordata > Actinopteri > Cyprinodontiformes > Cyprinodontidae > Cyprinodon > Cyprinodon variegatus. Next base: position 375,320 of record NW_015151141.1, read on the forward strand.
TCAATTCAAAATGTCAATAATAGCGTTGAGTTTGAGGTTTTATAGAGTGGACCAAAAACAAAGCCTTGTTTTGGCTTAGAAAACATGCAAATTGAACCGGACGAACAGGTCCAGCCTTTAATAAAGGGCAGTCGTTTAGGTTCTTGGGTTGGGAATGTGTTCTTAGGTCCGCAGTATTGCTCTGCCCCTCAGTTGTGCAGAGCAATATTGCATTATGGCATAAAGTTATATGAGCTAGTTTAATTCTATGTGGTCTCATAGTGCATCCTTATTCTTTCATGGATCAGGTTTAGTTTCCTTTGCCTACAACTAAAACACATTTTATGGTATCTTCAAAACCAAAGTCATCATTTATAAACCAAAATGTGCGTATTATATAAACCATGTTGGCTAGTTTGTGACTTAATATTCAATGCTCATCCAGGTTGGACACCATATTAATTTTGT
>NW_015151141.1:377072-378192 GCF_000732505.1 Cyprinodon variegatus
ACTACCTGACAAACAGAACATACTTTGTTAGACTGACGGTTCAGCAGCACAGGAGTGCCACAGGGGACGGTACTCTCTCCATTCCTTTTTACTCTACACACCTCTAACTTCCAGTACCAAACAGAGTCCTGCAATCTGCAGAAATACTCAGAAGACTCTGTGATTATTGGTTGGATCAAATATGGACAAGAAGCTGAGTACAGCGAGCTGGTGGACAGATTAGTGGCATGGTGTGGAAACAATCATCTGATCCTGAATGTCAATGAAACAAGGGAGATGATTGTAGATTTCAGAAGAAACAGAAACAATTTGGAGCTGGTGGAGAGGTATAAATATCTTGGTGTTCCTGTGGACAACAAACTATGGAGACTTAACTGTGAAGCTGTCTACAAGAAGGGACGGAGCAGCGCGTATCCTTAAGTGTTTGCAACAACATTCAGCAGATCTTCTCTAAGTCTGTCGTGGAGAGTGTGATCTCTTCCAACATCATCTGGAGGGGTAACAGCATCAGAGCATATACTGAAAGAAACTCAACAAGCTAATAAAGAAGGCTGGCTCTGGTCTAGGAACTCCTCTAAAACCTCTGGAGATTATTTCACAAAGAAGAATTCTTCATAAATTGAAGAACATTATGGACAATAGTGAGCATTCTCTTCATCAGACTAGTAAACACCAATAGAGTGTCTTCAGTCAGAGGCTTACAGCAGATCCTTCCTGCCTACAGCTTTCAACGTCTACAGCAACTGGCTGGGGAAAAAAAAGTTACAGTGACATTTAATTTCAGTTATTGAATTTAACTGAATTAAACAAATGCAAGTTTTACAGGACGACATTACAACATTAAAATTCTCAATCAAAGTGTTGTTCCCCTTGAACCCCAGTCGGCCTCAGCAGATGGCCGCTCACACTGAGCCTGGTTCTGCTGGAGGTTTCTTCCTGTTAAAAGGAGTTTTTCCTCTCCACTGTCGCTTCGAGCATGCTTAGTGTGAGGGATTGCTGAAGAGTCAATGAGTCGATGCAATCAGCTGGTTTTCCTTAGATAGAAAACTTTGAATCAATCAATGAGTTGTGAATTGGCGCTATATAAATAAACTGAATTGAACTGAAATTAAAATAAAAC
>NW_015151141.1:379237-388116 GCF_000732505.1 Cyprinodon variegatus
AAATAAAACAGTGCTGCTCTATAACTAAATATAAGGATTCAAGAAACTCAGAAAGGTCCAGGATGAAGCTGATTGATTTTAAACACCATAATTTATCATCAGGGATATTTTTTATTATTATTTTTGATTGGCCAAAGGAAAATAGTTTATTCATAATAATGAAGTGCTGAAAGTATGGAGGTAGAACAAAATAGCGAAATTTAAAAAGTAATTTTACAGGGATTGGAAAAGAAGAACTCTGAGTTAAAAGGATTAACCCAGAGGTCCCAGTCTTGATGAACCAGCAGACCACCAGGACACACCAAGCCTCCCCGCTAGGCCATCTGAACACAGACCCATCCAGAAACAAAGCCTGGCCTCAGTTTTCCAAAATGGAAATCAACAGAGGTTACAGGTTTGTTTGATTATTTTTACCTTTTAATATGTTTACATTTGTGTGAAGCAAGCTAAAAATGATCTAATATTGTCAACATGGTAGCTCTCCCCATGCTGACATGTTTTAAGCAGCTGCACATAAAAGTTAAACAACCCTTATTCAAAAAGGGTTTAAATACTATTAGATCAACTTTTGTGTTTCCTGATATGCTCATTTCATTACATTTTTTTAACAGTGTCCTTTCTGGCAATGTGGCAATAAGAATAATTGTCTTGATGCCAAAAAGAGCCCAACAGATTTTGCTTTCACAAGTGGAGCAGTACGGCTATCCCCATAGTGTTCCGCTTGATTTATAAATATAAATAGCTTTATTATAATTCATGCAGGGAGTGTTAGAGATTATATGGACACCGCAATGCACTGTAAGTAGAACAGGAAAGGAAAAACAGGAAAAAGAGAAAAGATGAAAGAAAGAGGAGATAAAAGGGAAATAATGATAAAACATCTTCAGTCTGCTTCATCACCTACAAAGAGATGTAAAAAGAACAGAACAACCAACGGATATAGTATAAGAGATAAAATAAAGTGGCACCTTGATACTATTGCTGAAGTATAAGTGGTATTTTTTAATCTGATATGTATACTGTGGTAACTGAAGATGCTTGGTTCTGCTGGAGGTTTCTTCCTGTTAAAAGGGAGTTTTTCCTCTCCACTGTCGCTACAAGCATTCTTAGTGTGAGGGATTGTCTTTGAGTCAATGAGTCAATGCAATCAACTGGTTTTCCTTAGATAGAAAACTTTGAATCAATTTTACTGTATGATCTGGTGAACTGTAAAGTGAGATGAAATATGTTGAGAATTAGTGCTATATAAATAAACTGAATTGAATTGAATTAAATAAAAGATACTCATGTCTTCATAACACGACCTAGCTAGCAAAGCTAAATCCTCTGCCATGAGGGTTCCTACTATTTCCACATAAGTCAAAGAATCACCCTCCAAAAAGTTTTGATAAAGCAAATAATTTTACAGAATATTATTTTACTTAATAATGCTTTATGAACTTCCTTGCACTTACATTGGGAATTCGTTTGAACACATTCCAATTGCTCTAAATTAGTTAAATGCTCATTTGACCTCATTCCAAACTCTTCAATATTAAGTTTGTTTTTAAACTGTGACATGTTAACTTAGTTTATTCTAGTTTCGCTGGCTTATTCAAGCATTTTAACTGAAATATGTTAGATCTGGAGTTGAATGATTTTGTGAATCAGTTCTTATATTTTAAATGGAAGTTGTTGATTTATTATTCCATATGTGTGCAGGGCTATGTTCTGACATGATCTGAGCTCAAGTCACACTTTGGTCAGTTCTACCACACAGTGAGTTTGACGTTTGTTTATAGAGCAACACATGACAATCTGAAAGTTATTTGATTAAATATAAAACAGCGTGTAATTGCACAAAACCTGAATTAAAGAATCTACATTGGGATGTTATGATCACTGTTCACCGAAAGAGTCCAGCTATTTTGCAAACAGGAAAGGAAAACGTTTTTTTAGTCTTTCGACATTTAAAGCCTCTGGGGAAGTACCCGAAAAGGCCTACAGCTGTAACAACAACAAAAGGTGGTTTTAAAAAGTATTAACCTGAATACAGAAAGACCTAACCTTCTGTGTTTTCTGTCCACATTCATGCATCACTAAATCAAATCAAGTAAAATGAGGCTGTTCTTTGGCTACAAGCATGGAAGTTAAAGGGATCATGGGATTCTGAGGCACTAAAGTGACTTAAATGAGGCTTCTGATCAAAAACAAGATTTTGTTAAATCTTCCTCAGCAGTTTGATGTTTCAGATTAAAAATGTGTATCTAATTCTTTACCAACAAAATGTGAAATCAACAGAGCAGTGAATTCTTACTCCCTTCAGTCCATGGAAAGGTCTGCTTTTCTGAGTGCACAGCCCTGCAAGCTGAACTGGGTCGGGTCACGGTCAATAAGACAATACGGGTTCTACTTGAAGGCAACCCGGTGTGTTTCCAAAATAGAGCCGACTATTGTGGGACAACTGCAGAGCCTTTTGTAGTCGAAGTTCAAGGTCTCACGTGGAGCACAACGTTGGAGACTCTTCCTGCTTCAGTCTGAGTCCAAAACCTTCCAGCTCCAGCGCTTCAGAAGGGGCACCTAGTTACCCTCCTCTAACCTCACCATCTGCATTTGGAGCCAAAATTAATCACAGAAGCCCCTGCCCCTGCTGGGAATAAAAGTTTTCCAGATAAAGAAGTCAAGGGTCACATTTTTGGCTGAGGTTGAGTGTCCTCAGGGGCTAAATAAAGAGCCTAGGAGTTGCACAGCAGCTCAGGCTACAACAGGCCTTCACACTCAATTAGGATCAAAACAACCATCTGACTTGAGCTTGGATTGAGGCTTCTGGGAAATACGGAAGGACAGCAAGTAATACGGGGATGAAAATGAACAAAAGACGGCTTTTTCCCTCTTTTAGTTCCAGATCCAGCCTGATGGTGATTCAATCAACTGAAAATAGAAATAAGTTAATTGCTTTAACAGCCACACCGTTCCTAAGGTGTTTGTTTGTCTCCCTGAAACCCAGCAGGACCTCTGACCCAGACTGCAGGATGTGAAAGCAAAGGCACAGAGTGTGAGGCCGGTCACGGCCGCGGTTTCCGTCCTGAACACATGACAGGCTGTCAGGCAGAGGTTAAAGCTGCACGCATGCAAAGACAAACAAATACCCTCATTCACTGCAGCAGCTTCATTCCAAAGACAAACTCAGATATAGTAAAAAAATTGAAGGGTGAATTTACAGCATTTATTTTTCATAGTTGTGATGAACATGGCTTAGATTTGGTAAACAAGCTCATCCAGGTATGGGGTGCAAAAAGTGAAAATTTAAATTTATGTTATTTCCCTTACATGTAGAACCTTGTTCTAACAGTTAGAGGAAAAAACATATAAATGTTAAAATCTCCATCTAAGTATTATATCTAAATTTATATGTTAATCTTATATATTTACATAAATATATGTATTTGTATAGGATTTAGATATCGGATTAGAGATATATATATTATGATTTAGATGTAAGATATGGGCTGTGTCTTAACGTCCACCCTAACTCTATGGAGCACTATATAGGAGTTACGCCATTTTAAATGAATGTTCAAACGTCTAGTGGATGAAAAAGTAGTGGACTTGAAATTTCCCGCAATGCACCTTCAAAAAAAGTCCTCATCCATGGTCACTAGAGAGAGCAGATATATCCCAGAATCATGGGGTTTGTTGTAGTGGCAACAAATAAAGATGGCGCAGGTAATGTGCAGGGAGGCGGAGTTACGTGACCAACTGGGAGTGAAAAGGAGAGATCATCTGTCTGAGCAGTCGGTTAACTGAGTTCACCATAAAGTCTCCGCTCTATGTAGTGATGGAGGGATTTAGGGGTTAGGGCGAACTTGGACACAGCCAGTGATTGTGATATAAATTTAAGATTTTGATAAAATTCTGAGAAATGTGGGCCGGTGCCAGGATCAAGCGGTCTAAAATTCCTGTTAGACTTCTGAGCTGACTTTGGACCTAAAGAGGCAGAACCAGCAGATGGCACAGCACTTCAACTGTAGAACTGCAGACTGGTTCTGAGCCTATCCTCTCTTCCTGCAGACTCTGGGACTTTGGTTTCCAAATGAAACACAAACTTGAAGGACATCTGACCACTTTGCACCACTGGAGATCAGCCCTGTTCCATTTCTCGTCATCCCAGGAGGTTCTGGAGCCGTTCCAACACCAGGAATGCTTCAGCTGTCCCTCATGTTCTGGATACTTTGCTGTTTTTGAGCTCAGACTCTTTAATCTTTCCCCAAACTCTTAAACAGCTTTGCTTTAAAATCTTCTCATGGCAGCAGCCGTGCTGCTTTCCCAAAATTTTACCTTCCACTCAACTTTCCCTAAATACACACGGATACAAACTGGATATTTTGTGACTTGTGCTACGCATAATAATTGGTTATTTTCCAGTTTGAATTGAAAAAGCTTCCTGGATGGGAAGCAAAATGTCTTCAAACTTGGAAACAAAGCCCAGTGGATTGTTTTTTTAACTTTTATGCAAAGTTATATTCCACTTCTATGGTGTAAATCTTAACATTTATTCTTTTTTTGTCATATTTTCATTCGTTTCAAGCCAAAGGTTATTAAAAGATCTCACTGTGCACCAAACTGAGTTTTCCATTTTGAACTAAATCATCAAACTCAGCTTTTTCTTTAGTGAGTCTGCAGGTCTCTGAGGTTCCTGGTAAATCCTGTTTCTGTCGTTTCATCGATTCCCCGCCATGTTAGTGTCTCTCACTCATTTTTAACATTTTTATACAATTTACCACAGTAGCAATAAGTTACATTTTTTCACTGTTTAATTAAAGTTTTAAAAAGAAGGAAGACTAATTATTGAATATAAATCCGTGCATTAGTTTTTTTAATGAAAAGATCAGCTCTGAATAGCTCTGCGTTAAAAAGAACACAGATATTTGTCCTTGTCCAAACGGGAACCTGTCACAGACCAACATAAAACCCAGCTCCAGTTGTCCTTGTCATCCTTTGATCCGTTGTGAAGAGGCTAGACAGTCATGCTGCAGTGATCAGTCAGGGTCATATCCTCCTCTCCTTATAGCCTCTTTCCTCCTGCAGTTCTGGGTCTCGGGCAGATGGTGGTGCTGTAAGACCTGGAGCAGTGGTTTCCTCCTGCTGTCACCTATTCTATCTTCTTTTGTCCTCTCTGCTCCATCACTCACCTCCGAACATCAGCAGTGAACCACTGCAGCATCCTCCTCAGAGCAGAGACCTGAACTCACTTTAAAGTCCCTACGACAAGCGAGGGGAGACAGAGATCCCCAAATCATTTTTAAAAACTGATTATCATTCCTTTGAATTAATTAAAAAGGATTTGATATGATTTCAAATTCATAGGGAGGCAGAAATCCTGCAGCAGGCTGAAGAAACAGCCACAACTAAACTTTAAATTCCCCAAAAAAAGCAAGTGATTGGATTGCATATCCACCACAGGGTCATTTGAGTGAATCATAATAATTTGGTTCCTGTTGAGGCCACACAGCCTGCAGCTCAATTATGATTCCAGTGGGTAAATATTTGTCTGTGCTAAGCCATCACTGGGTGCCATAATGGGTCTTTGTGTGTTGCAGCGCACACTTCCTTTCTGTGGATCTATCACTCAGTGCCTCGGTGTGTGTACAACATTTTCTGTACAGCTGCAGCTTGGCGGAGTTTGATCAATAACGCGTCCTTCATTCTCAAATCAGGCCTGACCTTGGCAGCCTTTTGTCTCCTTCCAGGGGCCAGAGTGCGCATGTACAGGTTGGAAAACAAGGCTCTGAAAAAGGACACAAAAAAAGAAGAGGAAAAAAAATCCACCCTTGGAAGGAAATGAACTTTCCTCCCTGCTTCGACAATGTGGCTCTCATTACCAACCTAATGAATCACATATTACTAACATGTTCATCTGCTGTAATGAGGTGATGCTGCTTTTGAACTTGTTTGCTAAATAACCAGGAGGCCAATGCTAAAATGAATCCTTGCATGCAACTGCTGCATTGATTTTCTTTTTCACAGGTCGAAGGCACCCAGTGTGCATCCATTCCCGACCGAGCCAACAGAACCAGCGCAGACAAAAGGCGGCCTGTGTGTCCAGAGAAGCGAGCCTCTGAAGGCTGCAGCAGAGGGCAGAGGAGGTCGATCTAACAGATCCGTTTACATGTTAATGCAGCCTGCAGGGGGCATCGTTTATAGATTACTCCACCAGTCGCCCTCTTTGTTATTCAATAATATACATCTGGCTGCCTGAGAAATGTTTTCTGTCACAGGTACATATTGGATCTGTCAGTAACGGTGCATTAGAAGAGCAACAGGTAAACTGAGTATGCCGGTTCACTCCATCATGATACCTGAATAACAATTCACTCTAACTCCAGATTACAGAACTGGAAGTCATCCCACTTGCACGCACAGCTCCCATAAACATGCAGGACTGATTTAGGTGAAATTATTGCTCTGCTGGAGCAACAGCAGGCCTGACGTTAAAGGCTTTTTTAACTTGAAACGTTGAGAATCTTTCGCAGAGAATCGAATGGTTTGGTTTCTACAGGAGTGAAAGACAAAACTGGTAGATTAGGGCTGAAATATTACCGTAATCTGGGTAATCCAGCCCAGACAGAGTGGGAAAAACGACAGGATTCTCATGGATCTGCTTGCTCCTATGGGGAACTAAAGAACAAACATAAATATAGCAAGAGTTTAGTGCATTAACTGAGCCACAAATCCAAGGTTGCAGACTCCTGATCTAAGGGATGAAAACACTGATTGTATCTTAATATGGCAGGAGCCTTAATTTGACTCATTTCTAAATAACTCTTAAACTTAATTAAATGTAGTCACTCCAAGGAACAAATCACTAAAGGTTTCTGTCAATGCAAATCATAAGAAATGTATTATGCTTTAAAAACTTATTTTAAAATTAGTATAAAAATTGGTAAGGTAAAAATGCCTCAAAATAAGTGTAAAGATCTTGAAGTGAGCAAGTTAATGAGATGATCTGACGAAAGAGGATTTTTGTTCATATAGTCATATCATCCACTTGAAACAGGTCATGTAGCTGTTCTTATTTTAAGATTTAATCATCTTATAACATCTGTAAATTATCTCGAACCTGCTTAATCAAGGGAGAAAACTTAAGAAAAATTTACCTACTGTACTTATATTGAAATTCTAGCAGGGGCCCCAGCCTCTGCTGGCCCCCCTGTCTAAAACCGGCCATGACTGAGGAAGATTATAAATGTAGGACTCATTGGCAGCGCTCATAAATGTGTTAAATAAAGCAGGTTCCATTATAATGGAAGGGGGAAAAAATTATGTTTAGAATAATCCTAAATCTATTTTTTTAATACATATTTTACACACCAGGATCTCGTATTGTTTACCTTGTAAGCTCCGTATAAGTTTGTTATTCAAAGAGGAATGGAAAAACTCCTAAATATTAACCATTGTTTGGTACATTTTGGTACATAAAGATATTTGATATAAAATTTAGGCATCCTTTTCCAAAAATTGGAATACAGAACAAAAACAATTGCAAATAAAAGAAAAAATGCAAATTTCACTCACCAGCTATACAAATAATCGACATTTTATCTATTTTTGTTATTCATATATAGGTTATATTTGTAGAGTTCTATTTTACATCTGTGTAGCATTACTCCTATCACCAAATTAGGTGATTATTTCTATAATTGAATAACCATGATTTTTTTTTCTCCATCGCTTAAACCATCTAATGCTCATGTTACTGTTGGGCCTAAGAACAGAAACTTCATCAAATTCATTCAACAGAACTTTATTCCTTTTATCATAACAATGAAAACATAAAATTCACAACTTATTTACGTCATTTAAAAAAAACATTTTAAAGAACCACAGAAAAAAATAAAGACAGTTCTCTGAACATGGCTGCAGGTAGAATAAATCTTCATCCTGTTACACCTTCCTCTTCTGGGTGCTGATGTACAGAACTAGAGAAGAAGAAGAAAAAAGGTTCACAGCTTTATAAAACATTTAGGTTTTTACTTCTTCTAATTTTACAGGAAGATGCTAATTTTGCAGGTTCTTCAGGTGTGTTTTCTCCATATAAACAGTTTGAATTCTGCACATTAAATCTCAGTTGCAGACATCATTCCCATTGTTACCCCAAATCTGCAGTCCAGTTTGGTGACCCGACCAAAGTCCAACCAAACGTAGAGCTTGATTTCTATATATAATGACTCCTAAAGCACCCCCACCCACACACACACACACCGTCTGCTGCACCTCCAGCGGCGCCACCACCCCTAAAAAGGCCACCCTGAGCGGGCGGCTCTGAACAGCAGATGGGTACATAGTTATTAGTTTTTCTGCTTTAAATGTCCAAAACCCACCTGCTCCACTGGAACCACGTTAATCCCACCCAGAGACATTAAGTGCAACTCAGCAGCAGGATTAATACTCAACTGTTGATGCTTTGTTTGATTTGGTTATAGATGTTTCTTTTGTTTCAGTTGAGACCGCTAAAACTTGTTACCAAGGGGTCATTTTTATCCTCTATTGGGAGGAAGAAAACCATCAGCTGCAAGAATCAGCCCAAAAATATGGGCAACACTGATCAGTTGGACCCATGTCCAAAAAAACTGTACTCTGCATCTCTTTGAAATCACATGTTGACATTATATACCAATTAGCCATTTATAAACCAAGTTAATGTTTTTGATTACTTGCATACCTCTTACAAATAGAGTCTCCCCGTCCCTATGTGAGGTCTGGAAGCACAAGATCTATATCCAGCCATACAGTAAAGATACGGCTACATGGCTGTACATCTTATTTGGACCTTTGAGAACTTAGATGAACCCTTGAATGATATATTACCTACTGTAGATTAAGCTGAAAAAAAAGCTAAC
>NW_015151141.1:389894-390851 GCF_000732505.1 Cyprinodon variegatus
ATATTTAACATTTCTCAACTTTGGCATCTAGAGTGAAAAATCTAGTTTCCTAGATATACATTGTCACCGTTTGATTACATTTATTAGGAAAGAGCAACCTTACCATTGTTTCCTCTCAGAAAGGCATCCCCATACTTGTTCTTAAGCTGCCCGTTGACATACTCCTCTGTCTGCTCGATAGCAATGTTCATGTAACCATCCAGGCAGGCCAACACACCTGAAATGGGACAAGCATCAGCAGGGTTTCCCTTCACACTTTCTGCACTGATGCAGGATTAGAGCTGCTCAAGTACCTCTGTAATCGACGCCAGAGTTCAGTTTGACCACCACAGGTCTGCCGATGATCTGCTTCAGGAAGTCACTGGGGGTCTGTTTCCTCAAACTCATCTTGATCTGAATTAGATCAAAACAAACGAGGTTTTTTATTGCATGTTTGTATCTCAACGACAAACATTGTCGAGGCAAAAAAAATAAAAAAATCACAATTGCTCGCTAAAATGTAGCCAACATTAAAATAAACATACATTAAGTTAAAATAAAAGTATTTAAGCATATTTGACCAAACACAGTTACAGAGTGCTAGCTAGCTTTAGTTAGCTGCTATGGCTAATAAAGCTAACAGGCTAACTCCAGCTATAAATGAGTCTGTCCGCGGCTAAAGAGCAGAAACATTTAATGAAACCAACAATAAATTGAACGTTAACTGTGTCGATAAAACCAAACTACTCTACAAACATCCAAGTCTTCAGTTTTCTTAACAGAAGCCACGTTTCTGTTAGCATTTCACCCACCTGCTAAACGTTTAACACACGACTAAAGGCAGCGAACGAACCAAACAGCTACTTGTAGGTACGGAAACCGTGTAAGGACAAAACATTCCAAAAGCGAACTAGTTCATTTGACGCTGCTGAGCACCCTTAGAACCAGGGTTAGACTTGATTTATATAACTGAAAGGA
>NW_015151141.1:391806-400567 GCF_000732505.1 Cyprinodon variegatus
AAAACAGAGCAGATTCCAAAATCTACCAAAGAAATACCTTCAGGTAATTTCAGCCTCTGTGTTTGTATCTTTTGTGGTTTAAAAATCTCTAGTGTTCGACAAAATATAAATATCTGGTGATATACATATAATATAATATTAAATAGCACTAATAATGCTTCTTTTAAACTCATGAGTACATGATGAAATTAGAATACATTCATTTGATAGATTGATAATACAAATGTTTTAATTCCCCTTTTTTAAGACAAAAACATTAAGTTTTCCAAGTAATAAAACATTTTCATAGAAACTTTAACCTGTTTTTTATTCTGGCATAACATCTAAGCCTCATGATGCATGTTTATACGATATAGCTTTTTTTTATCATGTGTCTGAGAGCGTTTCTGTGAAGGATGAGGAAAATTCCTTCCTCTCATAAACTCAGGTTGTTGAGTTCGTGACCCAAACACAGCACAGCTTGGGAGGTACATGAAAAATGGTGTAGGGGGGTAAACAAGGATGAAATGGTGAGGAGAACGATAGAGGGCAAGAGGATGTGCCAGTTGGTGTTAGTGGAGACAGAGAGGTGGAGAGCGAAGGTAAGAGAGAAACAAAGGAGAGAGAGACCTGGAGTAAGAGGGGGGATTGTGAAAGGTGGAATCATAAAGTACTTCTTGTGTGTCTAGACAGGTTGCTTGTTAGCAGGGCATGGCTAGCCCTGTGGAGGCTAGAGGTTAATTTGGTATCTGTGGCTGTGTTAAACTAAGGTCAGTACTACAAGTCCTTAAGTCATAAACAAGAGTGGTTAAGAGCCATGTATACACCTAGGCACCGGTTAATGAATATTCAATGAAGAGTTTTTCTTCCCGCTTGTCCCCTGTTCCATTTGTTGATGTTCGCTTTGAGGGAAATTTTTGGAAAGAAAAGACAAGCAGTTTTGTTTTTTGGCTTTCAAAGGTGGCCTTTGTGCCCTTACAATGATTTATTTTTATTTCATCACATTTTGCTCCGGTTTTTAGGGAATTTGGGTTTGCTTTTCCCGAATGTTGGCATGTGATCTTTTATTCTCGAATTAAACGAATCGAAATGCTTTTTTTTTGTAGAATAATGAAATAAAAAAACATCAAAACTTATCTATAAAAATGCATTATTCCCTCCCGAGTTGAAGTGTTAGTGTGAATAGAATACCATCCTAAATGCCACAGCGGCACTTAAAACTGTACACAACCTTAAGAGATAAAAAAAAACAAACTAAAACAGAAACCATAATAAATTCTCCTCAACAAAAAAACAGACACATTTATCACAAAAAAAGGTAATAAATTACTTGCAGTTTTGCAAATTCTGTTAAACTCATTCAGTCTTCTCTGCTTCACAACTGCCGTCAATTGAGAAGAATATGAATGAAAAATAAAGTTTAATATTTCCTCAAGCTGCCTTTTGCTGACATTTGCTCACTTTCATCCTTTGATTAAAGCCATCGTTTTCAGTAGAGGTTACAGATGATCCAAAATATCTCACGGCACTAAAGTATCCGTCAGGAGAACCGTTTAATTAGCATCCACAGCCTGATCATGGTACCGTATCGTGAAGACAGTCATTACTAAGTGGAGGAAATACGAGATCACAGAAAAACTGAATGATTCTTTCCAAAGCTGATGCAACTATTAGGATGGGGCTGATCTAGGAGGCTGCAGGAGTCGACAGGAACACGGGAGAAGATGCAGAAGGCAAAAATTCAAATCAACCCAATCTTCTGCACTCTCTTACTGATAAAAACAGCACACATAGGCATGGAGGGGATCTGACAGAGAGGGAGAGAGAGGCCCTGGAAAACCTTGTTTTGTTTTGTGATGTTATTATTTCGAATGAAAGTGGTCCCCTTCAGTCAATGGGTGTCATAGTTTATTCCACATATTTTCATATCAACAATTGTGAGAATGAGTTTATGTAATTTCCAAGTTTCACCAAATGAACTCAAAAACCAGCTGAGCTCCTCCTCCTGCTGCCTCCTTGTTTTACCGTCATCCTTCCTAAAAGCTCAGCCTCTCATAACATCTGACTTAACTCTAATACTAAAATCGTCCCTTTTGTCAGGTGCTTTCCTCCAAGTTCTAAAATCTGTAATTATAAGACCAACTTGAAAAAGCTGCTGCTGGTGAACTACAGGCATATTTCAAAGATCCTCTTCCTCAGTAAGATTACTGAAAAAGTTGTGACAACAAGCAACTTCATCGTCTTCCAGTCAGGCTTCCTTCCTCCCCGCAGTACAGAGACTGACCTCAATGACATGCACTAAGGAAGAACCACAGTTCTGGGATTGCTGGACCTTATAGCAGCGTTTGACACTGTTGATCATTTTATCAGAGCGTCTCAAAATCTGGGTCTGCCTTTCTGGTCCAGAACTGGACTGGTTTAAATCCCACTGAAGGACAGACACTGTTTAGTGCAGGCATCCCCAAACTCGGTCCTCGAGGGCCGCTGTCCTGCAGGTTTTAGAGGTTTCCCTGCTTTAGCACAGCTGATTATAATGATTGCAGTTGAGCAAAAGCCTGTTAATCAACTATCAATTAAAATCAGCTGTGCTGGAGCAGAGAAACATCTAAAACCTGCAGGACAGCGGCTCTCGAGGACCGAGTTTGGGGATGCCTGGTTTAGTGTCACTGCGTTTCCCTCAGAACCATAGAAACTCCTTGTGGCGTTCCCCAAGGGTAGATCTTAGGGCCTCTACCATTCGGTATCTCCGAGCTCCCCCTAACAGATCTGAATAAACAACATATGTTACCATAGCGATGTAAATGACACCCAGCTGTACCAGGTTGGGTGTCCAGGTTTAGTCCAGGGTTTCTTTGCCCTGGTCCTCGGGACCCATTGTCCTACATGTTTTAGGTGTTTTCCAGTCTCCAAAGACCTGACCTTAATGAAAAGGTGATTATAGGGCTTCTGCAGCATTTGATGGCTGTTGAGGAGGTTATGCAATCATTTGAATCCAGTATACTTGAGTTGAAACATCTAAAACAGGATAGTGGGTCCCGAGGACCAGGGTTAAGAAACCCTGGTTTAGTCCATCCAAGTCGGTGAGACCAGAATGAATGACCTGGTGCCCAAAAAGTATGAATCAGAGTATCAAAGGAAGAAAGACAAAAAAAAAAAAGAATGAATTTAGAATGAGATGGGGGACGGAGGCCATTAAGGCCGACAGCCTTTTCCAATGTGAAAGGAGCCAAATGCCGATTATTAGCGGGTTGATCCATGTTTGTAAATGCCATGTTTGAGAAACCTGGGTTAGCCCACAGTTTTTAGTGGGTTTCCACTGAAACAGGTTTATGTCTGCTTTTATTTCCTTGAAGCCCAGTTGGCCTCTATAGATGGTCGCTCACACTGAGCTTGTTTATTCCTGTTAAAAGGGAGTTTTCCTCTCCACTTTCGCTACTTGCATGCTTGGTGTGAGTGAATGCCGTAGAGTCGAAGAGTTGAGACGACATAAACTGAATTGAATTTCGTTGATTTGAACCCCATCTTACACCCATAGAATACTGGAGATAGGCATCAGCCCCACCATGACCCTGATGGATGATGGAGAAGATGGATTACATCATTTCATTTGAAATAAGGGAAGTTTTTTCCTGTTATTTTCTATTTAATTTTTCTTGCTTATTTCTTAATGTTTTTTGTTGGTTAGAGATTAATGGGGACAGGTCATCTCACCACCACCCCAAAACAAAACAAAAACAGATATAGATTAAATATTAACTTCTTTTAAAGGGATTTTATAATATGTGTGCACACTGTGTGCTGCCAAATCCTTAATGCACAACTTTGTAGCTGCACACCAAAAATATATATTTAAAGCATTTACTAAGACAGATCCTACAAAGATAAATCATGGGTCCCAGTGGCCCTGAGGTAAGTGTGTTTTCATTATAAAACAAAGAAAAAAGATTACAATAAGCCATTCAGTTCGAAGGAGGTTAATTATAATCATTGACACTGTGGGTTAAAATAATAGCTAATACAGCGTCCCATTTTCCCGCCCGATTGCAAGTCAACGATGGCCACATATTCTGCTGCCTATACATTATTAAATATGAAAGTGTGTGGGAGTTCAAATCTAAAATGTCAGACCTTTTTTCTTCTCCTCGCCTTTTTTTTTTTCAACCATACCCGCCAGCATAAAATCATCAGTATGTCTCTGCTTATAGATTGAAATAAGATTTGATGGGTTTATTGTACTGATACACATTAAAAAACACCTGGGATTTTCACAAAGAAAAAATGGATGGAGCTGTTCTGCTCTGTGGAAGGGAGGTGGAGGGTACACTTTGCATGCATCAGCGCCATCGTGCATGCTCTTAGCATGTGGGGGAATTTATAGATAGGGTACAAATGCATATCTTCTTGCTGTCAAGCAGCAGTGCTAACAGCCACCAAGCTGTCTTCTTTGTTTTGAAACCATTTCCTTTCAAATCATTGTAGTTCACAACCATCTATTCTCGTCTCTCTGCATATTGAATATAATTATCTACAATGTAAGAAGGAGGCTGTGAGGGAATCTCTGCCCTTTCTTTCCAACATATGGCTTTAGTTAGATGGATAAATAATGTTTCTACACATCAGAAGCCCTGCAGTAGAAGCTTATTGAGTGTAATGTGTTACATCATTATTGCAAGCAAAGTATATGCTTGTGAAGATTCTCAGTCTTCCAGGTCATAGTCATTCCAAAAAACGTACAAAATAATCCACTGGACTTTGTTTCCCAGTTTCCCAACTCAAACGACTCACCTTTCCTAAGGGTGGACCCTTCTATCTGGTTCAATTTGCTTTGCCCAGTTTGCTAAGCCAAAACAAGTTTTTGGGCTACTATATCAAGCTTCGAACTCAACGCTTATTCTGACATTTTGAACTGAAAAAGCTTCCTAGATGGGAAGCGAAATGTCTTCAAACTTGGAAACAAAGTCCCTTGAATTGTTTTTTAAGCCAATGGGGCTTTAAAGTTTCTAAAACATGTTTCAAAATTATTCTTTCACGAATACTTTTTGTTTTATAGCTGTTTAAACGAATAAAATGAGTCATACACCAGAAATGTGGGACTCTGTGGGAGCAACACCCCCTAATGGTGACATGATTGGAAACTAGAGGCTGAGACCTTTCCAAGGAGGGGTCAGAGGTCATTGTGCGACCGTTTCAGGTGATGTAACCGGCATGTGTTACATAAGCTTGCTCTGTTATTCTTGTTTTCTATTCAGTTTGGTGATATTGTTGGTAAATTTCAATGAAATAACGGCTTAATCTTAGGAGCAAAGGTTTTGTCTTATGCAGTAGTTCTCCAATCATGTAAATCAGTAAATTTGTCTGACTAGATTCCCTTTTATGAGTGGAAAAAAAAAAATTGTTTGTTTTTTTTGCATAATTCGGCCACTTTGGGCACTGTACCAAAATCACATTTCCGTCTAGCACACTGCCCACTAAAACTTTTGTGAAACAAACATGCTTCAACTTACTCAGTCCAAATTAGCTTTGATTATAGTCAAGGTGTTGATCTATAAAGTCTGAGGGTTCATCCAGAGTTTCAAATGGGGTTTCAATGTGTTTCGTAATGTTTATTTTGGAAAAAAAAATTGGCGAAGCTAAATAGTTTTAATTTTTTCTTTGTTTAATCACCTATAAATCAGACATGGTGACATTAAAAATAGTGGTTCCACCTGAAAAATGTAATTAAAAATGTTATGAAAAACTGTATTTCCAGTTTATAGTTTAGGTTTAGTAGCTTTATTTGCTTTAATTTATATGTAATTTCATGCGGAATTTGCTCCCAAGTCCCTCAGGGCTTAAGGGGTTAACTTTTTTTGGAAAGTGAAGAATAGGTTTTGTGAATTAAAATTTGAAAAGAAGTTTAACTTTAAAAAAGCTTCTCAATAATAAAAAAAGCTTTTCCGAGTAACTTTGCTGTTTTCTCACATTTTATATTTCATTCTTTCTTTTCAGATTGTGCTTCACAGATTACATTCTCATTACTTCTGAGGGCGGGCTTTCCTCTGGAGTGAGGAACGAAGACGCATTTCTATTGGTCTGCTGGACATTAGCAACAACATTTTGATTGGTCAAGAGAGAGAGACAGATTTTCAATTAGGCAGGAAGTAAAGAAATTTTGATCAATGAAATTTTCAAAAAAAAGTTTGAAAATATAACATTTTCAAAAAAAAAAAAAAGTTGAAAACTGTTTTAAAAGATGCATTTGAAAATATAAAATCTTTAAAAAAATAAAAGAAATTCAAAAAGAGTAAAAAAATAAGATATGGATTTTGGGATTTTGAGGGAAAAATCGAGGAAACAGCACATTTAGTCTCAAAATCTTTTTCTGAAGTTTCATTTCAGGTATCCCTTTTTTTTATTAATTTTCCATTAAAAAACATCTTATTTACTTGCAACCAGTGGTGGATGAAGTAGTCAACCTCAATGCTAAGTATTGGAGTAAACGTATTGATACTCATAATCAAAACATACTCAGCTACAAGTAGAAGTTGCTCAGTTAAACATCTACTCAAGTTAAAGAATTGCTCAGTTTGAAAATACTTAACTCAAAAATACAAATAAAATTTTCTAATACCAGTACATTTCTGTCTAATTTTCATAGTAAACTTAAAGAATCTTGTAACTTTCAGAAACCACCTGATGTACTAATGTGAAGAACCACTGCTACTGTACCAATACTTGCCCACTTGTAAAAAAAATTTCAGTATAAAAATGCCACAAAAAATAAGGACAGCTTTTTAAATATTATTTCTTATTTAAAAACATTTAAAAAGAAAACAGAAGTGTTTTGATTCTCCTCACATTTTTCACTATGCAATAGAGACTTAAGGTTGAAACTATTGCCACAAAGAATCCGCAACTCTGCGCTGAGAACTCATCCTTCCGAACAACTTGGCCACATGGCAACAAATAACTCCTTAATGAAATGTAATAACTACAAATAATATCACGTTTTTATCACGTTTTTTTAGAATATCATGCAAATCTCTAAAACAGTGGCGTCCAAATTCAGTCCTAAGGGCTGCTAAACAGCAACAGCGGAAGCAAAGTTAAGCTGAGCTAAAAGGAACAAATAACTAACATTTACCTCGAAATGTAGTGGAGTAGACGGTACAATATTTGACTTTGAAATGTAGTGGAGTGGAAGTTATAAAAATCCCCCTAAAAAGACTCCAGTAAAGTAAAGATACAAAAAAGGTACTTATTTACAGTCAGTACTTAAGTAGACTAATCAAGTAGATGTACTTTGTTCCAAACCACCACTGCTCGCAACAGAACAAAAACAGTTCTAAACAAAGACTGTCAGTTTAAAAAAAAAAATACTTTTGATCATTTATAGAAAGGTAGCCATCTAGAAATAGTGATTTCATAGCAATGCTGTTAGCTGATGGAACAAATCCTGTGTCCATCAACAAAAAAAACAAAACAACCTTTAACCTTGAGGGCCGAGCTGGTGAAATGGGAAGATTATGGTGCTGGGAGATGCTGCTTTCCACAGGAAAATGGGGATTGGTCAGAATCAGGTCAGGGCTTTAGGTGAGTGGGAATAAGGTGGAGGGGCTCTTTTCTCTTGTATCCAAAAGCAATATTCAGGAAAGGAGGATATGGGGTCGGAGGGAGGAGGGGGCGACATGAGGAGAATTTCTGGACTTCTTTGACCTTGTGAGGGCAGATTTTCTCCTCGGGTCAAACTCGATATGGGGAAGATAATGGAAAAGCTTGGGGGAGTTTTCAAATAAAAAAAAACAGGTTAGCAGACGACGATCGCTGCTCCTGCGTCTGTTTGATCCTTGACTGTAAGGAGGTAAGAGCTTGGAAGTAATGGGAAACCTTTCTGCCATCAGAGGGGGGCATGGGAACCTCAGCTGCATGGTTTGATGCTGACATTCACATCTTTTCATCCCTTACTAATGTACTTTACTGGATTTTACATGATGGAGCAACGCAGCAGTAGTAGAAGGCGTGCTTCTGATCCTGTATGAAGGAGCATGTGTGAACATCAACGTTTTTAGGTCAACAAATTTATAGTTGGATTTACATCTAGACATATTTCCATCATCCTTTACAAATCAAAACAATATTTACAATATTTAGGATTTAGCTTTTATTGTGATTAAATGGATGTGTTCTCTTTTATCCCTTTGACATGAAAACTGGCTCAGAGGTCATCTGCTTAACTGTTTCTTTCCCAGACAGAGCCACCTCTGGAGCTAGTTTATCATCACTTTTGTAACATAAAAATTATTTAAAGATCAGTGTTTCTATGTTCCTTTTTTGTCTGCTTCTGTCTCCTTTAACTCCAGTTAGCCTCGGAAGAAGGCCACTCCCACTGAGCCTGTTCTGGTTCTGCTGGAGGTTTCTTTGTGTTAAAAGGGAGTTTTTCCTCTCCACTATCACTGCATGCTTGGTGTGAGTGATTGCTCAAGAGTCAGTATCTACTGTCTACCTGCTCATTCAGGAGACAATCCTGCAAAGGCAATGACTGGATGCAAACAGCTGTTTTTTGAATCTTTTATCTGACTGGATAATCTAATTGAACTGGATCTATAAAGAGACCTGAGGTGAGTTGTTGGCCCAATTTGCTAACTAGAAGATATAAGGATTGGTTTCCCTAGCTATGGAATTATGAGACGATGAGGCCCCGTCCACACAAAGTCAAAACGAACACGAAACGCTAATATTTTACAGAACGTTTGTCGTAAAGACGGAGACGTAAAATAAACGTGATCGTCCACACGAATGCATG
>NW_015151141.1:400933-407145 GCF_000732505.1 Cyprinodon variegatus
CATGCATTCGTGTGGACGATCACGTTTATTTTACGTCTCCGTCTTTACGACAAACGTTCTGTAAAATATTAGCGTTTCGTGTTCGTTTTGACTTCGTGTGGACGGGGCCTGAGAGTCAAAGGGATTTTCAGCTTTTCTTTCTTAAATCTTCACATTATTATCCTCTTCTTTGTGTATTTCTATGCCAAAATAATCTTAATCCATATTCATGCTAGTAAATGGTTAGCCGGTTTGCCTACCTAATGTGTTATTTAAAGCCCTACTGCTGTAACTTTAAATCCAAACAGGCCAATCCACCAATCAGAACACCTACCATGTTCTGATTGATTCTCATCACCTTTCTGCTGAACAAAGGGAATGTAAAGAGGAATGGCTGTCCCTATGGTCTGAGTTTTGCCTTTCATTATATACAGGCCGGTGACACTTCGCCCAGCCTCTACCTAATGACTCAGCTGTGAGCTCTGACAGTTGACAGTGGTAGGCTGGCCTGGGGGCCTAGTGCTGAGAGAAGGGGGAGGGTTGGGGGGACATAAGGCAGACTAGGTGGGATGTAATCACTCCCTGTAATTTGGAGGAAATCCACTGAGCTGTTCACAGTGAAGATGAAAGGCCTCCACTTGTGTCGTCTCTTCACAGACACCGAGCTCCACCGCCTCTGAAAGCAGAGCTTCAGAGGAGCGATTCTGCATCCCCTGAGGTTTAGTCCTGAGACCATCTCAAATCAGCTACAGCCCTGGAGCCATGTTCCCTCCCCAAGGAGCGGCACCGCAGCCAGACAGCCAGACTGCCCATCCTGTGCTGTGTGGCCCAGGCGCAGCCAGCCAGCTCACAACTCTCCTGAGATCCTCCTCTGTGGAGACGGAGCTCAGTGGAGCTTATGCTGCTTGTATCAGGCTGTCTGACACCCTCCAAGGCTGCATTATCCTCACCGCCTTTACTGAATGTCTCAATCTGAGGTAAAAAGGAACATATTGAACCCTTTTCTCTTCTTATAATGAAGCAGAGAAGATTCCCTTTTTATATCAGAGAGCAAGCAAATATTCCTACAGTGGAAAAAAAGAATATAAGATGTTGATAAAAACAAGTATGATATCTGACATTTATGTGATTGTAATTGAAATCCATATACCAAAAATGTATTTGGAAAAAAACTAAACATTCTATAAATTTCAGTTTGCTCTTTCTTGAATAGCACAAATATAACAAGTTAACATGAGGAGGTGAGGGTTTGTTCTGGAATCAGGGCTTTAGTCAGACTAGAAAAATACGGAGGTCTAATGACTGAAATGGTTTTGTAAAATAAGGCAAATATAAATAAAGGATGCTTTATTATGTAATGCACATTATTAATTTGTGAATCTGTAGTAAACTGTCTGTCGTCTCTTAATTGGCTGGAAACATTTATCCAGAGAATTTTGTTTCATTATTTTTGCAAGTAAAGAGCAGGTTTTATAAAGGAACGTTTGAAAAAAAAAAAATCAATTTAGAAATGCAACTTTTTAAGAGTAACTTTGCAGTTTTGAATTAATCCTTTTTCAAGTTTTTTTTTTATATTTATTTTTTTTTCCACAGATTTTTTATTTACAAATTGTATATTTTCTCATTTATTTTTTTCAGATGCAGTTTCATCAAATGCCCTCTTTTTAAATGCATGATTTTATTGATCACATTCTCTTCACTTCAAACCAAATGCTTGTAAGTTAACCAATACAAATTTTTACTGGTCAATTTAAACTTTGGTCCTTACTCCCAAAAGTGAACTGCACTGACACCCTCATTTAACTGCAGCTATAATGTGGTTTTGATGAGATAATGTCATAGTTTTATGGTTGATATATCAAGATCTAAACTCTCCAACAAAGTTCCAGCTTTGTCTCATCCTTATATGGAATATTTCCTCGTAAGTCTAGATCAGGGGTAACCAATTAAAAATCAGCAGAATAAAGAAAATCATCAACAGTTAAAGGTCCGGAGACATTTTCAATTATAATTTTACTTATTAATTATTATTTAGTTATTAATTTAGTTTAAACAGAATTTAACACTGAAATAAAATTAGGTGTTTTTGCCTCCATGTAATGCATTGAACTTTTAAATAAAAAAATTATTTAAAATAATTAGAAAAATTTTCCATTTTAAAATCTAATTTTTTGTTTGAGTAGAGAACAAAAAGCATAAAATAAAATAAACATATTTTATAAAACACGTGAACTGACTGGTTGTTGTTGTTTTTTTCTTTCTTTTTATTGATTAATGAGAGCAGTGGGCTTTATGCTGCCCTGCAAGGCTTTAATCCTGGGTTTGAATGCAGACAAAGCCATTCCCAAGCACATATCAAGGTGCTCATTCGTGATCCTGGATCAATATTTATTTTTGATTCTGTTCATGGTGGGGAATCCTGCTTCGCAGCAGAGCGGTTCAGCCAAACATATTCAAAATGTGCAGGGTCATCTTGGAATATGCCATTTCACTTTTCTGTCACTGGTTCACCGCACTTCTTCCAGCAGTCCACACTTTCTCTGCTCTCTTTTTCTCATCTTCTCCTTCTTTCCCATCGCCCGGCTTGCCACAGGTTTGCCTGCTGTGTCTAAAAGTGGCTCGCCGCAGCGACCCAGACTGACAGTTCATTGGGTAATTTGTATCACGTGTAGCCTGGTCACGACACTTTACCATATTGACAGGAGAAGCAGCACAAGTGAAGTTAGACACTGTCGTCAGACAACAGGCAGTAATTTATAAATGTTGGGTCCGGATTAGCCAAGCATATGATTCCGGATCTGGACCTCTGATCTAGAGGATCATCAAAAGTTAGTTTGAATTCAATTCAATTCAATTCAGTTTATTTATATAGCTCCAATTCACAACATATCATCTCAATCAGTTTGCAATTCACTAGATCATACAGTCAGATTGATTCAAAGTTTTCTATCTTAGGAAAACCACTTGATCGCATCGACTCATTGACTTGAAGGCACTCCATCACACTAAGCATGCTTGTAGCGACAGTGGAGAGGAAAAACTCCCTTTTAACCGGACGAAACCTCCAGCAGAACCAGGCTCAATGTGAGCGGCAATCTGAGAGACTGGGGTTCAAGGAGACAGAAGCAGACATAAAAAAAGAAGCAGAGATATAAAAGGCAACTGTAAACCAGCTCCACAGGCTGTTTCATCCAGCAAACACACACTCAAGCAGACAAGCTCCAAGCCAGCTCCAGTCAGAGTATGAAGAGAGATCATCCAGCCAGTTACAGTCAGAGAAACAGGACTACACTGACAACCAGGCCAATCTCTAACATCTATAAAGAAAGGTGTTGAAGGCAGCAGCACAGCTGATATTTCTCTCCAGGATGGTGTCACAGCCAAACAGAAAACGACCAGATGAAGCTACTATAAGAAAAAAGCAGAGAGCAGAACGTTAGATTAAACTAACAACTTCTGTAGAGTAGGCAAATAGAGATAGAATGAAGCAGAATGATGAAAAAGGGGTCACTATGTCCTCCAACATTATAAGCCTATAGCAGCATAACTATAGAGATGCTCAGGATAACCTGAGCAGGTATCAAACAGCTTTTAATTGCTTTGATCTAAAACATTTTAATGTGTAGCAGCAATGTTGGATTTTGTTGGCTGTAGATAGAAATCTCAGACTTTGCCTCTTGGAGTTAGGGGGACTTCCTGTTTAGTTTTTGTTACATTGACCTTCAAGCTTCAGTCTTCTGGGTAAACATGAAGATTATTTTATGATTATATTCAAGAATTTGACAAAGTCCTGTGGTTTTAAAGGGGCTGTAAATTGCAAAATTACTCATGATTGCTGGTCTGATTCCTTACGAGACCCACCTGCTCAGCTCTGCACCGTTTTCGTTACCACTCATCTGATCCACCTGCACCTATCAGTATATAACCAGCCTTCAGACCAGACATCAGTGCCAGATTATTTTGAGCCACCCAATGAGACATATTCCAGCATTCTGTTCCAGACTTACTGCCGGTTTGCCTGACCTGTCTTGTGTCTTGTTTATCTGAGGCTGCCTAAACCCAGTCTGATCTGAAAGTCTACCTGTTACTGGACCTTGAACTGTGTGCTGACTCTCCCTTGGATTCTCTCTGGAAATCGGATCACCTGGCTTTAACCCTGGACCTGCTCATGGCCCTCACACTGTTTTTCCCTTTTGCTATTCATGCTTGGTTTTGCTCTCACTGTTCTGACCCATTGCATTTCACTGGACAAACCTTAAATTAACACAGAAAGATACCAGGAGATTTCCTGGACAAACTTTAAAGCACAAAATGGCTCTGTGACATCACATGCCATGTGGCAACACTGTTGATTCTGTTTGGATTCAAAGGAGGAAGGAGGTTGAGACATTCAGCTCCGGTCTTAGACGAGTCTTTCACGTCCTGCTGCAGTTTTCTGTACAATAAATGGTTAAACCATTACTCTGTGAACTCAGATTCGTTCGTAACAAAATTAGCTTTTTAGGCTTTTAACCTTTAGAAATGTTATTTCAGCATCAAAAGCTTCATAGAAATAGCAATCCTCAGCAATTGTTTACTCAATTTGGTTGCTCCAACCACATCTGCTATAGGAGTCATTCTGATTTATCTCCTCTCCCCCTTATATTAAACCAACTATGGACCTGGTGAAGTTACGAACACACTCAGAGAAAGTGATTTAAAAAAAACAACTTTCAGACTACCAAAAGGAGGAAAGCATTTGGCAAAAACAGTTGTACAAGGGCGCGTGTAAAAACTGGATTCACAAAGCATTTAGTCATTAAACACGACGCAGTTCAATTGGTGAAAGCAGTTGATTGGCAGGAAACATTGCTAAGCTAATCGGATTTGGTGCTGTTCATGCTCAAAATTAATATGATGGTATGCTAACTAAATACTTGTAGCATAACAGTACACTATTACCTCATTTTTTTATTGTAAATTTCTTATATGTGCTTGTTGAGTTCAAAATAGTGTGTTGGATGTTAACAGTTGTTTGCTAGCTGCATCATGTAGCTTTTCCCATTGATTTTAGCGGCTTGCGCAACAGTGGGCAGCGTCCCAAAAGCCTCTTTCTTCTAGCTTAGAAAAGCAGCCCCCCCAAAATAAGTAATATTTCATATTAAATGGATATTTAGTAGTGTGAAATGCAGTATTTCATGCCTGTAGATGAATTTGAATGGCTTAAAAGAGCAGGATATTAGACATTTGAAGCCTGTTAACATTGCTGTGCTTGAAAAGCTTTGCACTAACGTAGTTAGAACTTATTAAAAAGGGTTCAGAACCACAGATCTAAACTACCGTCTATATCAGAAGTAAATTTGTCCTGAACCATGAGCAGATTGCCCGAATTGATCACTTTGTCACCCAAAAACATCCTACCAAGTTGTCACGGAGACAGCGTCCTAGTGGTTTTTACTTGATAGATGTTGAATGGTGCTTATACAAGGAGCCACTCCAGTGCTCCCATAAATATGCATCGTGACATTTGGAACAAAGCCGCTCGTCCTCTCTTTCCTGATGAGCTCTGCCTGCATACTATAACATATTGCCATACTGTCACACCTTGTGTTTCATAGCCAATCTCTCTGTTCATCAACTTGGCAGATAACCTCTAGATGCTGACAAATGATATGGGGAATGACATTAGGGTTCTATTGTATGCAAAGTTGAGGAGTGATTTTCCAGCAGTGATGCTTACACAAGTACTCAATGATTAATGTGTGTTATTTCATGATGTATAGAGTGTATTGTTTTCATAAAATATTAATTTAGGTTGGGGGTTTGCAGGCTTGTTTTTCCTGCAAGCTAAGAAAAACTCAAATTTCTTTAAAGTGTGGATAAATGAAGTAAGGTTCTATAAAAGGTTGTAGTAGGTAATAGCTTACCTACAGTATGAAGTTATCTCAGCATCTTGGAATAGTAATCAAGAAGAGATGGACTTAAATGTTCGAGCAGAGCGTTTTGAGAAGGTAGCAAAGTGGTGAGATCCAGGGGAGAGAGGGAAGGAAGGAGTTGGGTGTACTGAATGGGGTTAACGATGGCGGAGGAGAGAAGATAGAGATGATGGTGGAGCACTGAAGGATGGATTTTAAATAAAATGTATTATTATTATTATTATTGGCGAGTGTGTTGAAGTTGGAATTGAAGAGAAGTCAAGAATCCAGGAGGGCAGCAGAGGAGCACCTTCTTGGAACAAGCTCTCTGCCAAACTC